>NC_050455.1:76962412-77142412 GCF_903995425.1 Onychomys torridus
AGTAAGAAGAAGCGTTGTCATTAGAGAACAGGGATTCACTAATGGCTTAGTTAAAATCAGTCAACTGAAAATAAATGATGATGTCTAATACACATGAATTTCTATTCATTAGATTTTCTTTTGAAGATTTAAAAGTGGTTTTAAGGGGCTGGAGAGCTAGCTCAGCAGTTTAAAGCACTTGTTGCTCTTGCAGAGGACCTGAGTTCAGTTCCCAGCACTAACATCATTAGAAGTGATGATTGTTTCAAGTAACAAATATCCATAGTTATAGAAAGCAATAGAATATATAATGATACTTAGAATATTAATGATATATATAATATTCACAGATATTATACTTGATTCCATTCACAGACATGTTTATCTCTGAATTTAATTCTTCAAGAGCCTACGATATGTTTCCAAATGATATATTTCCAATATTGTGTTTATTCCTCGGACACTTGCATGTGTATTTAGTTCCTGTGTGGCTCCCTGTAGACACTGTTAACTCTTCTTGTCTGTGTGCACCCTTGCTCTTGTTGACTTTGTTGCCTCTTATCCTGCAGGGCCCCATTTAGAAGACAGGCAAGCTATGCCTTAGATGTCATACTAGTGTCTTTACTTCTCTGATAGCCACCATTGCCAGTTTTTATTGAAACCTTTGCTTTGTGAGCTTTGATGATATTTGCATTCTTACCTGACTTTTGTCTGCAGATTGATTCTGAGCATTGGAAATTACTAATTCACTAGAGACATTAGGTGATTTCTGGTTAAAATTCCTTGTCCACCCTTCCATAACTGGCCCTTCTAGTGCTTAGTTCTTTATTTATGTATGTAAGTATGCACAGAATTTAAAAAGTAGATTTATGTGACATATCTTTTCTCTTTGGAAGTCCTGTTTATTTTTCTTGCATTGTTTGTGTCACAACTCAAATTTTTCTACTCTTAATCTTCTTTCCTCTTTTGTTAGAACTACCTTCCCTGGTAACCATCCCTAAAATGATCATAATCTTATCTACCTTGTGAGTTCTAGCATATTTAAAACTGTCTTTAAAGCTTTACTGGATTGTCTATTTACTATATACTAAGTTGGAAACCAATCTTACTAAGAATTTTACCCCATAGTCTCCTAGCATTTTTTAACACCCAGGGCTGTTGACACTTCCTTTATCCTTGACCTTTTACTTTTCATTATCTTTTATTCATGATTTTCTAGGACTTTTATCTTAATTTTTCACTGAATACTCACTTAGCTCTTTACTTGAAGGCTTGGCTCTTCTATACTTTGTGACTTTTCACAATTTCTTTATTTTTTGTATTTTTTGAATGGTTTTTCCTTTTTTGTGTGTTATGGTTTGATCTTAAATGTCCCCAAGGGCTGTACATGAATAGGGTGGTGCACAGTGGATGACACTGTGGACAGCCGAGGCTCCATTGTAGGAAGTCTCTAGGGACAGCCTTTGAGAGGTATATTTTGTCCAAGGTATACTTGCCTTTTCTTGCTCTTCTGATTCCTGGCTGCTATGAGGTGGTCAGTGCTCATCTGATGACCACAGTGGCCATGCCCTGCTTTTATGATGTTTCTGCGCAGACACAGACCTAAACTCCATGGAGCTAGCCACCTAAAGACGAAGCCTCTGAAATCATGAACCAACACGAACTTTTTTCTTCTTTGAACTTGACTTATGTATAGTCAGTGTTGAAAAACTGGTATGTTTTATGTTTTCAGAAATGAATCCCATAATGGGCCTCTTGGGTTGATTTTCCCTGGCCTCTGTGTCATAACTAGATTTACACTGTGTTCTGAGTTATTAATTTTTTGTAGCTATGTCTGTACTATGATATCTTCTGTTATCTTTGTTTTTTAAAAGCTAGCTTATCTTCTTAGAAGGACTAGAAAATTAAAGAGTTTTAAAAATCATTAAATAAAGATAAGTGTAATTTGGTTATATTATCTTTAGAATTTTATAGTTCAGAGAATAGTCACTACAATTGTTATAGACAGCACTTATTACTTCTCAC
The DNA here is from genome assembly GCF_903995425.1 of Onychomys torridus. Lineage (NCBI taxonomy): Eukaryota > Metazoa > Chordata > Mammalia > Rodentia > Cricetidae > Onychomys > Onychomys torridus. The sequence continues at coordinate 76,964,417 of NC_050455.1, forward strand.
TTTACCACCGCTTTAAAGATAATAAAGTGGGACCTCAGAGGATGGTGGGTTTGTAACCTGCCTTTCTAATGGTTGTTCCCATTGTCCATCCAAAAGGCCCTTGATGGGATAAAAACTCAGTAGATCTAACTTTTGTGAAGAGCACTAAATAGTTGTTTTTGTTGTTTTCATGATTTATACAGTTTATATTTTATTACCTGTTCTCAGTAAATATTTATGAATTTAGGACTCTGACTGTGATAGAGGAGGCAATTTATAAAATGAGTTAAATAATTTTACATGATTAGTATATTGCAAAGTAAAAATCATCACTAAGAAATACAGAAAAATATAAATTTTATGTTAATTCAGGGATTTTGTTTTATTGACTGAGTTTTGTGAAATAGCCCAATGAAGTTGGAGTTAACCTTTGAGAGCTGTTTTGTTTGTGTTTGTTTGTTTTTAGTGCTAGGGGTCAAATGTAGGGCTTCCTGTATGGCAGGTAAGTGCATAATTGCTGAGCCTCCTCACCTAACCTGCCTTAACAAAACTACAGTTTTCATTTAGGTTGATAATTCTTGCTCTGGGTAACAGAGAATTTGCCTCATGATGTTTTGGTGTTGTTGCATGTCTCTTGTCTTTATCATGTTGTGTACATTTAAGCATACTATAACTTCCTTAAAACTCTTTGTAGCAGTAACAGTTAAGGTTTACTATGTTTTTGACAAATAGCTCACCCAGGATAGTTTACTAAAGTCGTGTCTTAGAGGATAGCATAGGGATAGTAGTGGCAGAGCACTCCTAGAGCATGGATGAGGCCCTTGGTTTCATTGACAGGATAATTTATAAATAAATGAGGAACCACATTGCTTGTAACTGATCTTGATGAGTAAGCATGGCTTCTGACTCCATTCGCTTGTTCTGTTTTACCTGCTTCTTTTAGACATCTATATTTGTTTATTTTTGCTGAGTCATTGATTAAGTAGAAACATTTTTAAACCATTACTTGGATCACATTATTTCAGGTATTTATAATAATTGTTTTACTCTTGTGTGTAGGTTTAAAGATACTATTGTGTTTGTGCTCAAGTGTGTAATTACTTGGATGAGAATGATCATTTCATAGAAGCATTTTAATGAATTGACCCTTTAGGAGGTGGAGTTGATCAACTTTTTGCTAAGGACCAGTAAAGTGAAGTACTTTCTATTCTAGTCTAAGCAGCCATAAGTAGAAAGACTTCAGTAGGATCTGGGACATCTTTGCCTTAGTGAGTTGCAATGGCTCTTTTTAAAGAAATGGTTTGTTAAAAGTGCCTTTTCTGTCTCCCCTACAGGGCCCCTGTGTCCATGATGAGGACTCTGGCCTGTCACTTGTAGGAAAGCCTGCCCTCCAGGCCCTTTTCTATCATTGCCATTTCTATGGACATTTGACTCAGATGGTGAAACATTGTTATCTAGGACGATATACGTTTGATTTGAACCTTTTTGCTTTTACTGACACTTCAGAATGCAGTGATTTAAATGGTAAGTATAATACCTTCATTATTATTATTTGTTTTTATAAAGTATAACTTCTTTTAAATGGCATTGATGGGCCAGGTAGATAATTAAGTGCTTAAAAGAACACATGTGAGAGGACTGCAAGATGTGCAAGGTGTGCAAAGTGGTGTGGAATCCCCAAAGCAAGCTGGCTAGCTAGACTGGTCAGAATGATAAGCTCGGTGTTCATGTGAGAGATCCTGCCTTAATATATAAAGTGGAAAAAAGCTATTGTGGAAGACATGTGGCATCAACGGCTGACCTCTTTTTTCAAGTGCATACATGTGAACATATGTACAAGTACCCATACCACCTACACATGGAAAAATTACATTGAAACACATGTGTTCCTTAAAGAACATTTGAAAAATAATAAAAAGTACACAAGATAAAATTATCTCCAGTCCCCCAGAGAATATTCTTAATATGTTTTATTTCTTATGTCATTTTTCACCATGTGATGCTTGTTTTATATGCTTCATGTGCATTTTTAGTCTCTGTTTCTCTAAACATTGCCTGAACATTATTCTGTGTTATAAATTCTTCATGGAAGCTATGTTTGACATCTTATTAATGTTTTATAAGTTATTTTATGCCCTGCAGTAAAGTTTTGTAACTTTTTTCCTCTAGTAAAATCTTAAAATCATTTGGAACATTCATTCCTTGAAACTCTACCGATTTTTTTCCTCCAAACTTTTTTATGAATGAGATCTTTTCTAATTAAATTTTCTAATTTATTTGGTAAAGGTCTTAAAAATCTTTATTTTTGGTATGCCATGAATTTATCAGAATTTTTGCTGAAGTATTTTTACTTCTCTTGGTAGGTAATTTTGGAATTTCTAAGTATTATATATTAATACCTAAATGCTAAATTAGATGTCATAAAATGAATATCCATTTAACATAAATTGCTTTCATTTTGTTTCATTTTGAAATTAATGTTTTAGAATCTTTTTTTTTTGTTTGTTTTGGTTTTTAGTTTTTCAAGACAGGGTTTCTCTGTAGCTTTGGAGGCTGTCCTGGAACTCACTTTGTAGACCAGGCTGTCCTTGAACTCACAGAGATCCACCTGCCTCTCCCTCCCAAATGCTGAGATTACAGGCGTGCGTCACCACTGCCCAGCTTGTTTTAGAATCTTAACACAGAAAAGGTTCAATAAAAGTACAAAAGCCCTTAAATGTATGAATTTACTCAATATCTCATGAATATATGTGTGCATGTACTTATACATAATTTTTTTATGTCTGTATGCAATATATATATATATATATATAAAGAATAAACTGACATAAAATTCCATTACTTTTATTTACTTAAAGGTAATTTATTCCCTTGGGGGGATTTAAAGTAGCATTTAATGAAGCTCTTGAACTTTAAAAATAACTGTCACTATTAGAAAAATAACTTACTCAGTTGTTTTGATTTTATGAATCATGTTACTACTAACATGGCCAATGTGTATTGATGTATTTGTATTGATGTATTCTGGGTGTTTGTTAGAAATGTGCACTCATTGTTTCACTCTGGTGTAGTATGTTAGAATTCTTAGGACAAGTACTGTGGAGGAATTGCAACAACCACCTCTGAGTGAACACAGAAAAAAAAAAAAAATCGTCCTTCTTTCATTTGGTTTCCTTAAGGCATTGCATTTTTAGTTGTTGGAGAACCTGGGGAGTGTCATGTTAACTGTTTTCTGTTGTCACAGGTTTAGATGACTCATTCAAGTTTTGGAGGGCTTCCTCAGGGACATCCATGCAGGATCATGAGCCAAGCTCTCTTTCCACTTCAGAAACAATGGTAATTAAGAAGGACACAGAAATGCTTCATTTTGAGTCTCTGAATAAGTTTGAATTTGCAGAGTAGTAATAAAATATTGTATATAAGCTTAAGGTTATGATTATAATCACTGTGGTTTTTTAATTTTTTTTGGTTTTTCGAGACAGGGTTTCTCTGTATAGCTTTGTGCCTTTCCTGGAACTCACTTGGTAGACCAGGCTGGCCTTGAACTCACAAAGATCCACCTGCCTCTGTCTCCCAAGTGCTGGGATTAAAGGTGTGCGCTACCACCGCCCAGCTCACGATGGTTTTTAAGAAGTGTATTCTGAGAAGACTCCTGCTTAAATACTTAAATACTTAAAATACTCTGAATGTGTTCAACTATCCATATATACACCCTTGTGCTTTCCCACAAAACTATGTCATTCTGAAGTTAAGTAACTGTGATAAATAGTGCTGTAAGAGGCAGGATTGGAATTTTAACTAGGGATTGCCTGATTGTAGTCGGACTACATATATTCTTTCAGTTGAGAGTCATTTGCTCCTCTTTCTTCCACCTTTTCTGATATAATCTAGAGTATAATAGTAAAAAAGTATTTTCATTAATAGTAGATTAGACATATTCTATATAATTAAAAATCATTAGTTATCTTGAAATTTTGATTAAGGATAAGGCAGAATTCGAAAGCTTACCTGTTCAGATGATCTAATGAAGTACTGATAATTTCAAACAGGTCTCTAAATACTTGTATGAGAAATTTTTTCTTTAATATCTAAAATATGTAAAATTTGTGTGTACTTGGATGTCTTCATTCGTGCATATGTGGTTTTCTCCCTAATAACTGATGCCGGTCTTCAATTTTGTCCAAGATACAAAAAGCATTATTTGTTGATAATGACTGTGTTGTAGACTCTATTAGGGAAGCAATGGTTTGGTACCTTTGATTTTAGAAGTTTAAATAATAATATGTATATGTGAAAATGTAATTATGTAGACATTGATAAAATTTACCTCCTATATTGTCCCCTTTTCTTTTCCCCTCCTTTTATTAGATTCAAAAGAGAGGAGCTGTCTTTAATGTTAAACTAGACCTTTATGTGGAAATGTAGAATAATCACCCTGCTCCCACTAGATGTCATACTTTCCAAGCTTAAATGTAAAGATAGTAGGTATCTTTAGTTCAGCAAGAGAAATAATATGATTTTAATACCAAAATGGGTTTTATTAATTGGTTCACAGAAAACCACAGAAAGGACGGCATCAATACATGCTTGAAAGTAAGTTTCCTCGAGTGGTCCAGTTTTTATAGGACTGTCAAATAGCTATGCTAGGAAACCTTTAGTCACCATGACTAGATGCCTGAGGAAACCTACCACAGGCAGGAAATCTATATTGAAGCTAACAGTTCCAGGGATTTAGGCACATGGTTACATGCCTTCATTGTTCTAGGCCTATCTTCAGTTAGGCAGAGCATCATGCAGGGAAGCATGTGGTGGAGCAGAGATGTTCACTTCGTGGTGTCCAGAGACAAAAGACAGTTAGAAGGGAGGATTGGGGTACATTGGGGTCAAAGTCTTTAGCACAGGACCATTGGGAGAAAATTAGACAGTGAACCCATAAGATCAGCCTAAAACTCTTCTATCCTTGTTTATCAGAGCTAATCAATAAATAGTGATTTTTCTGTGTTAACTGTTTTGTGTTATTCAACTTATATTTATCATATGTAAGAAGAACTTGGTACAAAAAGGCAAATCAAATTTATAAGTTACAGCACTAGATTTTTCTGAGAATTACTTTGGAAGAACTTAATTTACTATGATCCTTATTTAAATGGAAGTACCTTTGTGCTCATTAGCTTTGTGTTGATGTTGTAATACACTTGAAATAATCAACCTAAAAGCAATAGAGACTTGTTTTGTTTCCTAGTTTGTAAGGTTTCAGTCCACAGTTGCTGTGCACTGTTGCTTTTGGCCAGTAATTGCATAATACATTACAGTGGGAATATGTGCTAGAGGAAGCCTATTTATCTCATGACAGCCTGGATCCTGGGAAAGACACAGAGAGTGGTTGTGACTCTGATATGTTCTTCAAGGACATGCCCAGTGATCTAAAGTTCTTCCACAAGCCCCACCTCTCAAAGGTTCCCCCATCCCTTCCCAGTAGCACCAAGCTTCAGTACGTGGGCCTGTGGGGACTTTCAGTATCTAAACTCTAGCAATCTCTAAATTTACCAGTCCTTAACTTCTTCAGAGTTGATTGTTTCATGGTGGGCTGGCAAGATGGCTCAGAGAGTACAAGCATTTGCTGTGCCTCCTTGATGACCTGGCTTTGGTCCTTGGATCTCACCGTGGAGGGACAAACTAACTTTTAAGAGCTGTCCTCTGATCTCCATATAGGTGCCATAGCAGGTGCATGCCCAACTCATATACACATGTGCTATGAATAAAAAGTAGAAATATGCCAGTCTTTTATTAAGTTATTTGATCATTTCATACATGCATATAAAGCATTTTGATGCTCCCACTCCTTGCCCTTTTGTCTGCCTCACAGCCCAGTCAGCTTCTCTTCCTCCCTAGCAGTCCCTTCCATGACTTTTGGTTTAGTCTCAAGATCCACTTAATTTAAACAGGGCCACCTGTGTGACCATTTAATTAGAACTATCCATTAGCGCTTATGAGGTCACCAGTGGGCACATAACTGAAGGCAGTGGCTCCCATCTCCCTAAATCCATCAGTAGCAAATAGTTGAGTAGAGAAAGTTAGGGCTCCCCAAGTGCTTCCTTCATTCATGTCCGACTGTTGGCGCAATCCTATGCTGGCATCTGTAGCTGCTAAGAGGTGGTGATTACAATGACTATGTCTTTCTTAGATGGTATCATTTGCAGCCCCTCTTCCTGTCTTCTAACTTACATTTTATCTGCTAGGACATTTATGCCATCTCCACTATAAGTTATTTTTAATATATAGCCCTATGCATATCATTTGTTTTTTCAAAAGATTAATATTTTTATTAGGGCTTTGTAGAGCCAGTTTCACTTTATTATTATCATTATAATTTCATTATAATGTAGAAGTTATGAACTGAGGAAACAAGATGAGGGAATGTATGTCTTGCTGATGGGCTTATCTGGCTATTTATATCTGTATTTGTTCATCTCTTAGAATTGAGAAAAGTTAAGATCTACTTGTTGATTGGCTTTTCCATTTTGTCTTTTCTAAGCAAAGGACCCTCTTTGATTTGGATCCTGAGTACTGGGCTTGTCCACTCTATGCTGCCAGGGCCACTTTTGGGACTTAGTGATGTTATTTAATGATAACATAATTTTATTTTTATTTGTTGCAAGCTTTGTAAGGGTTGGGGCCAGTATATTGTCTACAGTGCTGATAGATAAGCAGTGTCATGGGTTCACTGAGGAACTGCAAAGTAAATACTTCCTAATTGTAGTTTCCATCCAACTAGGTCAGTGATACAACATACCTTTCCTCCTGGAACCATTTCGTTTTTCTCAAAAAGTTCAAAAGAGAGACATTTATACACAGTATACCCCAAATACAATGTAGCTTTATGACCAAGATTTGTTTTATTATTGCTTTAAATTTGTTTTATCTTTTGCCAGAATAAATGATGCAGAAAATGTGTTTCTTTTTCTTTAGATTTTTCCTTATATGGAACACAAATTTAAATAAGACTGATTTTTAGTTTATTTAAATATTTGAAAAGTTAAATTTATGAATCACCATTGTATTTGGAGAAATAAAAATACTGAACAATTCTTGTTGACACGTTGTTGCAAAAGAAGAAATGAGGGATAGCGTGAGACCCTGGCACCCAAACCAGTAGAAGCCATGCAGATGCAGAGGCAACAACTCTGTTGTTGACCACAATGTTATACTCCCCTTCGAAGCTAGATGTCATTGATGTGTTATAGTCAGAATGCTGTGTGGCTGTACTGTAAGAATGATTAAATAATTATTTTGTATCTAGAATGGCCATTTGCAGGACTGCTTCCTTTCTTCTGACACTTCTGTACACATATGAAAGTGGCCGAGAAACTCAGAGATGTTTTATGTTCAGTGCTTAAAAGAGTTGAAACTGTCTAAGACTATAAAGCTTAGGTTGGAAAATAACTGACTGTTGTTTGTTACATACTAAAACATTCAGAATGTGATGTTAGAGGCTGAAATTTGATTACCAAAGACAGGTTAGTCAATGCTGAGTCAGCTTTTGGGTGTGAAGGAGTAAGATATGCCTTTACAGAGGTAAAGATGTGAAGACATTTTATTCAGCATGGTGAAATGGCTTGTAATATTACAACTGATACCAGGGAAATGCTACTGGCACTTGTTTGGGAATTAAAATTTGTTCTACACACAGAATTGTATATGTAGGGATGGATCAAGAGGCTTCTTAGAGAAATATTTCTGCCTAAATAGCTCTGATGGCATCTATATGACTTCAGTGGCATGGACTTTAGTAAAAAGGGATAAACAAATAATATCCGTGTTTTAAATGAATTTCAAGTATTTATAGGTCATGCAAGAATTAAGTTTGTTTTTGTAGTTAGGAAAATACAAATGTAGTGCATTTCTTAAGCATTGTTAACATAGGCCACAAATATGTCTATGTATGTATGTTTGGTTTGGGGAGCATAGAAATTAATATTTACTAGTAAAACTTAAATCTTGATAGTGAATTCTAAGAACTGCTTTCTGATGCGATATTTTCATTGTTTAGAATTTGAATGTGATAGCTGGTAGGAATAGAATATTCATTCTATTCATTCTATAAGATTATATATATATATATGCATAATGTCGTATTTTGTGAAGAACAAGATTTTATATTTCTCTTTGTTTTCATTTAGCAATGTTTTCAAGCTAAGTTACTACAGATTTATAGTCAATACTGTCAAGTGCTGATACTTAAATAAATGGACAGTCAGTTTAGAAGTAAAGAAAAGCCTCTGTTGCTTTCCATTTTTGCCATGTTTGGGTACTCATGTTATATACACATAGATGAAGATATTTAGTCTACATTATTTGGCGATGATACCCTTTGACATCGAAAGTGAAGTATAGGCTCTAATGTAGACGAATTTCTAAACTGTCTTATTAAATAAAAAACACGGAGCCATATATAGGATGAAAACCTGAGAAATCAGGGAAATAGGGAAAACCACAGCTAACCTCACCTCACCAACTCCGCAGCTTCCAAAGAGCGAGTTACTTCCTGTCTACCCACCTGCCTATATGCCTTCCCCTTCTGCCATCTGATTTGTTCTCTCTGTCCAGCTACATCACTTCCTCTTCCTGCCCAGCTTTGTCACTTCTTGTCTGTTTGTACAGACCTCCATGGTTAATGAGTGTTGGAATTTAAGGCATGTGCTACCATGCCTAGCTCTGTTCCCAGTATGGCCTTGAACTCACAGAGACAGATCCCTACCTGCCAAATAATAGGATTAAAGGCATGTGCTACCATTGCCTTACTTCTATATAGTGGCTGGCTTCTTCCTCCGATCCTCAGGTAAATTTTATTGGGAGACACAGTATATTGGAGGACACAATACATCACCACACTCCAGGGTCGTGAGGCTAATTGAGGACAAGGTAGGGTAAGCACACGGAAATGTACACTCTTCAGTTATCTGTCATACAGTGTGAGGGTCACAACTCAGACATACTTCCAGTCTCTGCTTGTGAGTGGTCTTCATTCTAGTTAGAGATGCATAGATCTTCTAACATCCCAGTTCATTCCTTAAGTAATATTTTCTGAACTTTCTGTTTTTTGTATTGTACACAATCCAGTTGGAGTGATTTAGACTTCTTGGTATAATTTATGAAAATTGCTGATAACAAATCAGGAAGTTTTTCTGCTTGGGCATAAGGGTATCATTTATAAAAAGGAACATATAAACTCTATATTCTCACTGGAACTTTTTACACCTTATATTTTGTCATGTTTTTAAAATGTGGCTAGATATATATCCTGTTTAGTATGCTAAATCAATTTAAGCATTAGTAATGATTTTCAAGGAAGAAAAATGATGAAATGCATTATATAGTTGCTTTGACAAATAAAATACTCAGGTTCTCTTTGTCTTGCTGAGGATTAAACCAGGGTATTGGACATGCAAACCAGGTGCTCTGCCACTGAACAGCCTTAAAACATCCAAGTTCTTTGTTCATTTCTAACAATTAAAGTGTAAGTCTTTTGGCTTTACTAAGTATAGTGCAAGAGAAAATAGTTTTTGAACATGGATTCCATTCATCTTTCTTATATGATACATTATTTTTATACTTAATTGTTTCTTTGATGTAGCAAATGACTGCCATTTTTTTCTCTTTCAAAAGGATGCTCTTAATTTTGACTGCTTATGCTAAAGCATAATTTAGAGACTTTTATTATCAGATATGTACAAAAATATCTGTAAGAATCATTATTTTTAATTCTTACAAATAAAATTTCAAATCTTTCATTTGTTTTCTCTAACTTGGTTAAGGTGAAATTCATAGATTTAAGATATACTGTGATTATTTGATATGTGTATACATTATAAAAATATTAGTACAATCACATTGATTAAGACATTCTTTACTTCACCACTGCTCTGTATATGTGTGTGGGGGTGTATATTGTCAGCAATTTATCAAATGTGTATAAAAACTTTGTAAGAAAAGTACATTATTATTAACTATAGTCATCACTGCATATTGGATCCTCAGAATTTATTCATTTTACATCTGAAAATATGTATATTTTCATCACCATTTTTAAATTTCTTCTCGCTCGACTCTTACAATAATGATTACACTAAGTTGAGTCAGTTTTAGAATGGTGGCATTAAGTAACATAATCTGTTTGCTATGCCTTTTATTGGCTTCTGTAACTAGAACCAGGTGATAAGGTGAAAATCGTATATATCAACTCAAAGAAGACTCAGCTTGTCTTACCAGGGAACACCAGTTATTAATTGAGAATCTCAGGGTATATGGCAAAAGTTGTGAAAGTCCAGACTTGACATTATGACATGACGTCATCCACAGAATCCAGGCTCAAGAACTGTGTAAACAAACTGCAGGAACATTTCTTTTTTCTTTTTCTTTTTCTTTTCTTTTTTTTTTTTGTTTTTGTTTTGTTTTTGTTTTCGAGACAGGGTTTCTCTGTGTAGCTTTGCGCCTTTTTCTGGAACTCACTCTGTAGCCCAGGCTGGCCTCGAACTCACAGATATCCACCTGGCTCTGCCTCCCAAGTGCTGGGATTAAAGGCGTGCACCACCACTGCCCAGCTCCTTTTTTCTTTCAATATAATAATATTTTAAGAAAATTGACAATTTTGTGTTGTCCTTCATTGGTAACTATTCTGGAATGCATGCATTCCATGGACTAGACTTGCCTTGTTGTAGTTTTGCATTTACGCTGTTTTAATGAACCAAGGAAATTATGGATGAATTAAGTGGTTTACTGTTGGACTAGGATACACCTATGCCTCCCACTTAGATTTCCTAGTTAAAGTAGTAAGGAGTGAGAATGAGGGTTATACCAGGAAGAAAGAAGGAATGCCTAAGCATGATGTTAACTCTAAGTAAGCCATCTTCCACCACCTCATACTGGGGGCAGACAGAAGTCCTAATCTAGCTGAGGGTTTCACCTGGGTTCATGTGAAAAAAGAAAGCCTAATCTCTCAAACAAAGGCAGCTACTTCCCTCCCTCTACAGATCTGCATGAGGTTTTCCTCCGATTGGAAAGAGTTTATACTGTCAATTGTAGACTTAGATTCTTGGTTATGGCCTTAACTAGTAGCAAATCTCTTGTCTTGAGGAACAAGACTAGGATAGAATCAGCAGCATGCAACAGCTAAAATTCCTAGATGCCAAAACACTTACTACTTTGATTTGAACAGATTTTTATGTCAATATAGATTATTAAATATAATTAAAATTTCTTACATGTGTTTTACCATTTCTCATGGAAGTGGAGCAGCTCATCTTAATGTATTTTTGGTTTTGCTTATTAAAAGAAGAGCTTACTAATATGTTAAATTGAAAAAATATAGAGAGAGAACAGTGAAAATGTAGATTACCCATAGTCAATTTTAAAACATAGTACCATGCAAAGAAGCCCTTTGATTTCCTCAGTCACATGAGGGAAGTTCTAATATAACTCATAGATTCTTTCCACAAACATCTTTCTTAAATGTGGGTTTCCCTTCTCTTTCCAAAGATGCTTGTAACAGGAGACAGATATATTTATTATTCAACTGATACCTGTGGTATTAGTCATGGTGTTTGATTGCTTTTTCTTAGAACTATAAAATTTACCTTGATTGATTTGACAAGAATACTTTTTATATGCCTCTCAATTATCATCTGAACAAATATATTTATAAAATAAGCAAGTATTAGGCTATTTTCCTATTATCTGAATTTAATACAAAATAAGGGATTTAGTGCTTGTCTATGAGTGATTTTAGATGAAACATTCATTCAAATGGCTTTTTATGCTTAAGCTCTATAATTAATCCTTCAGAATTTTCTCATTTACCCGTATCAGAACCATTACATTTACCTAAGATGAAAGCTAATGTTGTCTATTGAATGGGAGAATTTATTTTATTTTATTAACATTTTTTTCTTTTACCTACCAACCACAGTTCCTCCCCCACCCCCTATCTACCTCCCTTCACATCGAGTCTTCCTCCATCTTCATTCAGAAAGGAGCATGAACAAAGCGTGGCACATCAAGTTGAGGCAGGACCTATCTCCTTCCCTGTATCAATGCTGGTCAAAGTAATCCAGCATGGGGAACAGATTCCCAAAAGCCAGCTAAGTGCCAGGGACAGGTCCTGATCTCACTGCTAGGAGCTTTGCAAACAGACCAAACTTCATAACTCACACACATGCAGAGGGCCTAGGTTGGTCCCATGCAGGCTCTCTAATAGTTGGTCCAGAGACCATGAGCTTACCTGAGCTTGGTCAGCTGTTTCTGTGGGTTCCCCTTTCATGACTTTGAACCCCCTATCTTGTACATGCCTCCTCCGTTTCTTCAACAGGACTCCAGGAGCTCAACCTAGTGCTTGGCTGTGGATCTCTGCATCTGCTTCTATCAGTTATCGAATAAAGGCTCTCTGATGACTATTAGGGTAGTCACCAATCTGATTACAGTAGATGGCCAGTTCAGGCACCCTCTCCACTATTGTTAGGAGACTTAGCTGAGGTCATCTTTATGGGATTCCTAGGTGTTTCCCTGGTACCAAGTTTCTCCCTTACCCCCAAATCGCCCCCTTTATCAAAATATCTTGCCTTACTCTTCCCCTCTGTCCTTTCCCCAACCCACCTCCCACACCCAGCCTGTCCTACCTGCTCTGTCAAGTTCTCATCATCCCTGTGAAAGTCCTCAACCCCACCCCCAGTTTACTCAGATCTCTTCTATTTCCCCTTCCCAGGGAAGTCCATGCATAGCCCTTTGGGCCCTCATTTTTATCTAGCCTCCCTGGGGCTGTGATTGTAGGTTGGTTATCCTATACTTTACTCCTCATAGCCACTTATGAGTGAGTACATACTGGGTTTGTATGGTCTGGGTCTGGGTTAGCTCACTCAGAATGATTTTTTTTTCTAGTTCCATCCATTTGCCCGCAATACTCCATTGTATAAATGTACCACATACATTTGCCTATAATACTCCATTGTGTGAATGTACCACATTTTCCTTATCTATTCTTTGGTTGAGGGGTATCTAGGTTGTTTCCAGGTTCTAGCTATTACAAATAATGCTGCTATGAACATAGTTGAGCAAGTATCCTTGTGGTATGATTGAGCATCCTTTGGGTATATGCCCAAGACTGGTATAAATGGGTCCTAAGGTAGACTGACTCCCAATTTTCTGAGAAACAGCCATATCGATTTGCAAAGTGGCTGTACAAGTTTGCACTCCCACCAACAGTGAAGGAGTGTTCCCCTTTCTCTGCATCCTTTTCAACATAAAGTATCATCAGTGTTTTTGATCTTAGCCATTCTAACAGGTGTAAGATGATATGTCATAGTCCTTTTGATTTGCATTTCCCTTATGACTAAGGATGTTAAACAAGTGTATTTCGGTCATTTGGGATTCTTCTGTTGAGAATTCTCTGTTTAGATCTGTACCCCATTTTTAAATTGGATTATTTGGTATTTTGATGTTTAGTTTCTTGAGTTCTTTATATATTTTGGAGATTATATATTTGCCCATTCTCTAGGCTGCTACTTTGTCTTGACAGTGTCCTTTGCCTTACAGAAGCTTTTCAGTTTTAGGGGTTCCATTTATTAATTGTCATTCTCATTGTCTGTTCTACCAGTATTATATCTAGGAAATGGTCTCTTGTGCCAGTGTGTTCAAGGCTACTTCCCACTTTCTCTTCTATCAGGTTCAGTGTAACTGGATTTATGTTGAGGTCTGCTGTGGAATGTCTTTCTGTATGTATTGCACTGATTGGTTGATAAATAAAGCTATATTCACTCGTCTATGGCAAGGCAGCTTAGAGGCAGGCAGGAAATACAAGCAGATAGGAAGAAGAAAGGAGAGAGAGCGAGAAGCCTGCCTACTGCCCAAGGCACAACATGCCAACAGACTGGTAAGCCATGGAACACGTGGTAAAAGATAGATTGTTAGAAATAGGTTAATTTAAGATATAAGAGCTAGCTAGCGAGAGGCCTGCCATAGACTTATATCCTGCCACATTACTGAAGGTGTTTATCAGCTGTAGGAATTCCCTGGTAGAATTTTAGGATCACTTATGTATACGATCATATCATCTGCAGATAGCAAAAGTTTGACTTCTTCCTTTCCAGTTTGTGTCTCCTTTTGTTGTCTTATTGCTCTAGCTAGAACTTTGAGTACTCTGTTGAGTGGATGTGGAGAGAGTGGACAGCCTTGTCTTGTTCCTGATTTTAGTGGGGTCGCTTTGAGTTTCCCTCCATTTAGTTTGATATTGGCTGTCAGCTTGCTGTATATTATTTTTTATTAGGTTATGTATATTCCTTGTATCCCTGATCTCTCATGAAGGGGTGTTGGATTTCTTGAAAGGCTTTTTCAGCATCTAATGAGATGATTATGTGTTTTTTGTTTGTTTGTTTTGTTTTGTTTTGTTTTGTTTTTCTTTCAGTTTGTTTCTGGTGAACTACATTGACAGATTTTCATATGAACCATCCTTGCATCTCTGGGATGAGGCCTATTTGATCATGGTGGATGATTTTTTTGATGTGTTCTTAGATGTGGTTTGCCAGTATTTTATTGAGAATTTTTGCATCAGTGTTCATGAGGGAGAGTGGTCTGCAATTCTTTTTCTTGGTTGTGTCTTTATGGGGCTTAGGGATCAGGGTAACTATAGCCTCATAAAATGAGTTTGACAGTGTTCCTTCTGTTTCTGTTATGTGGAACAATTGAGGAGTATTGGTATTAACTCTTCTTTGAAATTCTGGTGGAATTCTGTGCTGCCACCATCTGGTCCTGAGTTGTTTTTGACTTTGGAGGAGAGTTTTAATGACCATTTCTATTTCCTTAGGTGTTATAGATCTATTTAAAATTTTTTTTGGTATTGTTTTAATTTTTGTGTGTGGTACATATCAAGAAAATTGTTCATTTCTTTTAGATTCTCCAACTTTGTGGAGTATAGGTTTTTGAAGTATGAACGGATGCTTCTCTGGATTTTCTCCGTGTCTGTTCTTATGTCCCAAATTTTTTAGTATTTTTAGATTTTTAAGTGTATGTAGACTTCATTGCTATGAATTTCTTAAAGTGCATATTGGCTTTACTACCAGAAACTACAAATGAAAATAATCTTAGTATTTGCTTTCATGTATCACTGTAAATCAAAGGCACAATAAGCTAGGAATAAGCACAGGGTGTATACAGATGTGACCTGGTGGTCTCTATGTTATAAGTAATGCTTATTTATGAGTTCTGTGGATGCCCCATGTCATGTGTACACATTGACATGGGCACTCTCCAGGTATGCCCCCTTTGTGCCCTTTCACAGAGAAAAAGATTGATGGCAAAAAAAAAAGAAAAAAAAAGAAGAGGTATCTTCCCTCCCGAGAGAGGTATTTTTCACATAAGAAGTACCAATCACAGTAGGCTGAGTGCATCCAATTTTAGAAGGCCACAGTCATTTCTATTAGGTGCAATGTTTTTAATAATGTTCTGTTCTGAAACTCAGTGTCAGCATTTTGCCAAGCTTTTTTTTTTTAAGTTCAGATATGAGGCAAGATAGAGAAAAATCTTCTAATACTTTGCTGTTTTTTTATATTCTAGATCTGCAAGGTTTTCTGCCACTTTATTGTATGTGTGTGAATTACTCATTTATTTATGTATTTATGCATGTATGTATGTATGTATGTATGTATGTATGTATTTATTTATTTATTTATTTATTTATTGTTTGTCTTTTGAGTACATCTGTTCCCCATATGTGTGCCTGGTGTCTGTGTTGGGTAGAATAGGGCATCAAGTCTCCTGGGAATGGAGTTATATGTGGTCATGAACAACAGTGTGGGTGCTGGGGCATGGAGCTGTGTCCTCTGGAAGAACAGCACATGCTTTTAAATTCTGAGTCATCCCATCTCTTTAGCATTTACACTGATTTTTATAGGCATCATTAAACTTAAGTGTGCAGTTTGAAACATCAAAAACAAGCCATTTATAATAAAATAGGGCTGGAGAAATAGCCCAACAGTTAATAGCTCTTGTTGCTCTTGCAGAGGATTTGGGTTCAGTTACTCCATTTGCAGGGGATCCAATGCCTTCTTCTTTCCTCCATGATCACCAGACACATAGATGATAAATTTACATACATGGAGGCAAAACACTCATGTACATGACAAATCTGTAGTAAAGAAATGTGAGAATCTCAAAAACAATGCATTTTAGGTAGAGAATATATATCTTAAGCCTTTCAACATTTAGGCAGCAAGAGCCATACGTTGCTTATATCAGAAACTTAAAGTCATAATTGGGCTTCAAATTAAAACTTGGCTCTTTTGAGTTACTGATTTATGGACAGTGTAACATTCCTATTAGGGGGTCATAGAAAATGCCCTTATCAGAAAACTAGCTATAACTCAGGATTTAAATTGTTCTGTAATTATGTTAGCTGATAAAATTCATTCTAAACTTGCTTTCTTAAGGAATTTTTGCATATCTACTGTTTGTTTCATTTTCCATGCTTCCACATTAATGAGTAAAGTACCCTTCCTGCTTCACAGGTGGCGACCTCAGCGGGCAGTTCTGAGACTCAGCCTCTGCTACCATCAACACTCATTCCTGAAACTGCACCTGACCAGTTTGTGACTCAAGGTATTCCTTTTTTGTGTATGAGGTTTCTAATCTTATTTTATTTCTTTAGTTTTTTCGCTTCTTCTTCTTCTCCCTCTCTCTCTCTCTATGTGTGTGTGTGTGTGTGTGTGTGTGTGTGTGTGTGTGTGTGTGTGTGTGCCTACAAATACCACACTGCATGTGGAGGTCAGAGGATAACTTTCAGGAGTAAGTCTCTCTTTCCACCTTGTGAATCCTTGTGTATCCCAGGGATTGAGCTTTGGTTCTTGGGTTTGGCAGCAGCTGCCTTTACCTGCTGAGCCATCTCATCTGAAAAGCTCTGCAGCATTTGTAGAAGAAAAACTTTAAAATATTCTCCAAACCCATGAAAATAGATGTTATGTGAACAAATATAAAAAAATCCATTATTTTTAGATAGGATACCTTGACATCAAAAAGATATCAGATGTTAAGCTAAAAATTAAACAGTGTCTAGTCAAAATACCACCACATTTCTTTGTGGTAAACAAGATTCTATTCATAATTAAATCAAAACAAAAATGAGTGTATGAAAGTGGCCAGAAAAATGCTCTAAAAGGAGTCAAGTCCTACATGGATATTATAACATACTGAAAAATGTAATTGAATATGTTTTATTACCAGCAATGAAAAAACAGAACTGAAAATGTATCCATAATGATTAAAGTGGCAACTCAGATCTCTGAATGAGCCATGGATCTTTTGAAAACAATGGTGAAATCTGGCTAGCCATTTGACACAAGAGCACATCTTATACATAGTTATCTGGGTTTCAAAGTGAAAAATTAGTTTATGCAAATACTATAAGAAAACATGGATGGATGCCTATAAAATTATGTAGAAGGCTTTCTAATTTTGCTTCAACATCAGAAGTCAATAAAAAGGACACATTTTACATTTAGTAATACTAATTAAAAAACAACAACTTATATGGCAGAAAATACCATAAAGTGAAGAAATTCCTTGACAAATCAGTGTAACTATTTGTAACATAACTTAAAAAGAAAGCTGTGTTGTAAGCATGTAAAGTGTTCTCAGTTCTTCAGAAGGAAGAGAACTAGCACCATGTAAAAGTGAACAGAAACATGAGGCAGACACTCACAAAAGATATGAGGGTCCCATATTACCAGATAAGTACAAATTAATGCTACACAGTGACCATCTTTCTTAGCTGTTAAATTAAATCGCCAGCATTAAAAAGTGCTGGCAGTGCATCCTCTTGGCCAGGCTATGGAAAACAACACTTCTATAAATTGAAAGAGAGAATGCAATTAGTGTAACATTTTGGGAAGGGAACTTGGCAGTATCTAATGAATCTATAAAATTATCTTACAGGAATTTTCACATGACTCATCTCTGAAAGTGTGAAAATACATATGCGCATGATTATTTAATGAAATACTATTTGCAATTAGAAAATATATCAAACATCCCATAAATGGGGGTGGCTTCAAATTAATATCCATGTAATGAACTATTCAGCTATTAAAAAACAAGATATCTTCAAATTGGTACACAGTAAATCCCCACCAGAATATTGATAAGTTAAAAAAAGCATCCAACTGGGTTAGGGGAATGGTTCAGTGGGCAGAGTGCTTGCCTTGCTGTCCTCTAGTACCCATGTGAAGTGTTGGCTGTGGTGAAACATGCTTTTCAAGCCAATGAGGGGGGAGGGGCAGAAGCAGGCAGATAAAACAGGTTCATGGAGCAGCCATATATTGCTGAGGTTCAGGTTCAGAGAGAGAGAGAGAGAGAGTCTCTCAGTACATAACAATAAAGGAAACCAATAAAGGAGAACACCCAATTTCAACTCTGACCTCTACATGTGTATACGTGGGCTTTCTCACACATACATCCCACACACAAAATACACTAAAAATATATACTTAAAATATATGGTAGATTTCTATGTTTTGAGACTTGGCTCAGTGGTTAAGAGTACTGGTTGCTCTTCCAGAGGACCTGGATTTAATTTCCAGCACCCAAATGGCAGCTCACAATCATCTGTAACTCTAGTGCTATGGGTTCTGGTACCTTCCTCTGGCATCTGCAGGCACTAGGCATGCATACGGTGCTTAATCATATACTTGGAGAAAACAAACATACACATGAAAGCAATAAAATAATAAAAGGGGGGAACTAAAAAGTACATGTGTCTCCTCATTTGTTATAAAAGAAAACAGGAAGCTCAGTTATCAGAGCGGGTGGATGTCAGGGAAGAAATACATGAGGGTAAGAACAAGGTAAAAGGGATTCGACAGTGGCCATAGTCACTGTTGCATATACTTCTAAGCTTAGTTAGGCTTTTATAACCATGTTTTATGTTTCATGTGTTACAAGAGAAAGAAAAGAAAACTTAAACTGGCAAAATGTGAAAGTAATGTGGAACCAGCCCCACACTTATTTACCCCAGGACCTCTTTGAGATATGAAGGATAAGAGACTTAGAAATAGAGAGGAGAGAAACAGAGAAGACACAGGATAGACTTGGGTGGGCCTGGATCCTTAGCCACCAGCCCAGATCTTTATTTCAAAATTCTATTTATAACAATGCCAAGAGGTCGAGGAAAAGACCTCTCCACTTGCTAGTTACAGTCACCTAGTACCCAGGCCCGTGGTCCAGTCAACCTCTTAATGCAGCCCTGCTGGGTACAGCCACTAGGAAACCCAGTGGGCTACAACAGAATATAAGCAAGTTGTTCTAGTAATTCATAGGCTTTCATCTTCAGGTTTAATGGCAGAGAAAACTTCAGGCAGGCATTCAAGTCATGATGCTACTTTACCTTTTGCAACTAGCAATCCTAAAACTTTTTCATATATTTGACTGAGCAAAGGAGCAAGTAGACAATGGACGATGAAAGGGTTTGTGTGTGTGTGTGTGTGTATGTGTGTGTGTGTGTGTGTGTGTGTGTGTGTGTGTGTGTGTGTATGTGATGAAATACTTAATGACTAAAGGTGTTCAATGAACCCTGTAAATTTATATTAGAATTGGAGCTGTCAGTATGAATTATTTTGTTGATTCATTGCTCCATGTGTATGTGCCCAGGTATGTGTGTGTGTGTGTGTGTATACATATATATATACATACAACATACATACATATACACATGCACACACATATAAATGGACACATTTCCAGTCTCAAAACAATGGCACATCAATATAAATATATATATATATATTTATACTTAGTGCTCAGATCCTTGGTTCTGAATCTCATTCTCCTCTCCATACTATCAGAACTCTCTGGAACAAATGCTTGATTTCAGGGCATGGGATATGCAAAGAAGAACTTGAACCTGGAGCAACAGAGGTTAATTGGATACATGGGAAAAGATATAGGATTGTTATAGAAAAGAATGTTCTTGGGATAATTCAAGCAAAATAAATATACTATACAGATTAAGAATGTTTGATTAATACTAAAATAAATAAGTGATCAGAAGGAAATCTGCTAGAAAGTCAACTAAAATAAAAAATGTTTTCATTGGAGAATTACCATTTGGTAGCCATTTTAGCATAAAGGAAAATATATTTTACAGTTGAGGAACCTATTAGACACTACCTGTCTCAGTAACGTTTATACCATTGCAAGCAAAATCTGTGAAAGAACATTGTAAACTGTTCAGACGTTTCAGCCACAGGACTCCATCAGCACATTGGAGTGTACTGAGTGGCAGAAGCTATTCACATCATGACAGACAGTAGAGAGGGAAACAGGAAGGGGCTATTGACAAGATATCTCCACGAACCTCCCTTACCCCTTGTCCCAGTGACCCTTAAGTAGGTCCTTCCTCTTAAAGTTTCCAGAACCTCTGAACGTCATGCTGTCAGTTGGGTTTGATGCTTCGCAACAGGATCCTGTGCAAGACACTCGTTCTACCCATAGCACTGCCTTAGCTAAACAGTCAAAGCTAGTGTCTCCAGTAGTGGGAAACAGAAGTCATATCTCATGATAAAATGTGCAGAGAATCTGATCATGAAGAAACCTCAGAAAGATTCTCCATAAAATTGTCTTGGTCAGGAAAGAGAGCAGGGCCAAGGAACTCTTCCAATTTAGAAGGCAGAAACATGTTAACTAAATGCAAAATGGGATTTCAAATAGGTTACTTTTTTTTCTTTTGCTCTTCAGAACATTTGTAGAATGATTGACAAGATATAGAAAAGGTCTGTAGTTAGATATTAGACATTATGTGTGTTTATTCCCTGATGGTGCTATAGTAAGTAAAGACTATGACTCCATCTTCAGAAGTTATTAAGGAAGCGTGTATCTGTGAATTACAAACAATTCATAAAATAAAAGGTTCCAGGGCAGGTAGGTTGATAAGTAAAATATTTAGTTCAGAATTCCTTATACTCTTGCTTTTTCTTCAGTGGGAATTAATTCAAAATGTTTTCTCAAAAGAATAAACAAGGACTGAAAGTAATAAGAAAAAGTGTTGAGGCACATTTGATTCAGTTAGAAAAGGTCCACAGTCCTTACCTAAAATCCACAGTTCCTGTCAGTCAGATTTTCTCAGATGTTAACAGGTGTCTACTGGCCCACACCCAATGACTGATGCTGCTTTGCAGTCCTGTTCACTGCTTGACTCACCGTTATGACTGTGCTTGCTTCTCTACAGAAGTAATTCAAAGAATGTCTACGCTTCCATTGGAGGTGTTGAAGGATGTACAGTCAACTGTACCTTAGTGCTTTTCTAAAATCCAAAGTCCGGCCCCTAGAATTTCAGGGGGAAAAAAAAAAGACTGTATTCTAGCCTTGGCTCATGTTACTCTTCCGGCTACTCGGGAGGCTGAAACAGGAGGATCGCTTGAGTCCAGGAGTTCTGGGCTGTAGTGCGCTATGCCGATTGGGTGTCCACACTAAGTTCGGCATCAATATGGTGACCTCCCGGGAGCGGGGGACCACCAGGTTGCCTAAGGAGGGGTGAACCGGCCCAGGTCAGAAACGGAGCAGGTCAAAACTCCCGTGCTGATTGCATGTGCACATGAATGATTGCATGTTGAGTGCTTCTATGTGTGCACATGTACACTCACTGGGGTTGGGGGTTAGGAAGAGAAGCAGTCAATCTCCCTAGCTCCAAGGTTAAGCTGAGCCATGCAATTAGGAGAATTAACCAATCACCTACCTCTATATCTTTAGGAACTTTCCTGTGTGGTGAAAAGTTGTAAATTTTGTTAATAACCACCAGATAAATTGAACAATTTTTATGCTCTATTATAAATAATAGGTCAATGTGAAACCAGACCAGTGTGCCTTCGTGACTCGTCACTGTCTGCTCCCCTGCACAAGCAGTGCATGTTTGTTACCCCATCTCTTCTGTCAGCGATCTGCAGCCTCTTAGACAACCTCTTGGCAGTTACTCGTAGAGAAGCTGCAAATGCTTTTCAGCAAGCCCGCCTCATAGAGCTTCTCTGTAGGTAAGAGAGAAATGGGAGGAGGGATGCGTGAACACAAGACCGTGTGTGGCTGACAGTGTAGTCTCATTTGTTCTTACATGCACTAAGTTCCAGGCTTTTACTTTTGCCAGTTGTTGTCACAGTTGCTGTTGTTATTTCCTCCCTCTGTTCTATTAATGCACTTTTATTGGCTTCTTAGATTGATTGTTTAGATTAAAAAGATTTTTTCTTCAATTTAAAGAATTGAGATGTTCTAAATCTTATGTGCCTTCTAGCACAGACAAAGCATGTAGTATAATCCCCTGCTTATTTTTCATTGGACATTAAAGAGGTTCAAGATTCCTGACTCACAGTCGTATCAGAATAATGTTCCCAGGTTGAAAATCACTGTTGAATTTTACTTGGATGCATTTTGTTATGGGAAACTAAACTCATCAGAACTATTCTGGTAGAATTTAAGGAAACAATGACTTGATTCTTTAAATTATTCATTTTCCTAATATTAATGAGTGTCTGATGATGTTTTTAGCATAGTGGCAAAACTTTGGCTATTATGTTCAGGCATATCTAAGTTTATAGTTCATTCCTTGCATAGTGTTGTAGTATGAACATGCTTTATCCTCTAGAGGGTTGTTGCTGGCCCCAGCTTACAGAGATGAATGTGAGGAAAGTTAGTGTCCAGATACCTTCGAATAGTGAATGTGACTTCTCTCTTCCTAACATCCAGCTACTCTAGCCCAGCATGTCTACCTTCTTTTTACCTCGTTCATATGTCCATTTCTCTTCCTTTCTCTTTTTACTTCTGAACAGTGCTGTCAGAAATGTCTTTCTTCTTGTTAAGTCATACTACCTTCTCTTTTTCTGGGATATGATATTTTATTTGTGATGAAATGTGGTGATATTTTATTTGTATGTTAATAAATAAAGTTGCCTGGAGATCAGAGGTCAAATAGCCATTAAGCAGAAGTCTGGAGGTGGTAGCATATGCCCTCAATCTGATCACATGCCAGGCAGAATCTCTGTGTTCAAGGACACAGCCAAGCGTGGTGACACAAGCCTTTAATCCCAGTGCCATCCATAGAGACCTGGAGGTCTGTATAGACAGGCAGTGATGAGGAAGTCATGTGGCTGGGCTAAGAGGCAATGAGAAAGCAGAACAGAAAGGCAATAAAAACACAAGTCAGGCAGGAAGAAGGTCTCTCTCTGGGTGAGCGAAGGTGGTGAGGTGGTAAGGTAAGGTAGTCGTGACTCTCTGATCTCTTTGGCTATTTACCTCTGTATTTGGCTTTGTGTTTCTTATTTACTAAGACTGTTTAGAATTTCGTCTACACCTAGGTTTTATTTTGCTATAAAACACTGACCAAAAGCAACTTAGAGGAGGGAAGGGCTTATTTGGCTTACAGGTTACAGGCCATCATTATCAAGAGAAGTTGAGCTAAGCTGAGGCAGGAACCTGGAGGCAGGAACTGAAGCAGAGACCATGGAGGAGTGCTGCTTACTGGCTTGTTCCCTCCAACATGTTCAACTGCCTTAAACCATCAGGTGCACTTGCCCAGGGATAGCACCTCTCACAGTAGGCTAGGCCCACTCTCATCAATTAGCAATTAAGAGCATGCTCTACAGACATGCCTACAGGACAGTAAGATGTAGGCAGTTCCTCAGTTGTTTTTGCCTTTGTTCAGATACGTCAAATTGACAACTGATGCTAACTATGACAGTTTCACTTTTAGAATTCTCTGTTTTTCACACTTGCCTGAAACAACATTTTCCTATTTTCTGAAATACTCTAGGAAATCTTAAATATTTTATTTACTTGTAAAAGTCCTTTCTCTTTATTTATATTCAGGTTTATATTCACACTTCAAATTGTGATGTTTTGTCTTTAATAAGAAGCATAGTAACCATGGATGGGATATTCTTTATCCTTGACAGTACTGTGGATGCTTCTGTCATAGAGATGTGCATCCAGGAACTCAAGACCCCGCCACCCTTATCATTTGCTGTTGAACATACTCAGGCTCAGGTAAGGAGCTCGGATCAGCCTCTCATTTTTATTATGGGTTTCTTTGCCTTGAGGGCCAAACAACAAATTCTAAGGAGATCCAACCATAAGAAAAAGTTGGAAATCCCTTAGTTTATATGTGGTATTGCATGCTTTTTGAACTAGGTTATGAAAAATTTTACCTTTAATAGAGAAACTGGGATGGAAGAAAAGAACAGTGAATACTTTTCCTAACTCCATTGTTTAATCAGTTATGAATGTTTAATCAAGTTTCTTTGAGCACTACTTTATAAAGGGGCACTGGTATATCCCACTTACTCATGATTTTAGTCTGTCTCTGGCATGTCTGTTATTTTCACCTAGGTTAAAATTTTTAGACTAACATGTCTTTTTGTTGTTGTTGTTTTTCAAGACAGGATTTCTCTGTGTAGCCCTGGCTGTCCTGGAACTCACTCACCCGATAGACCAGGCTGGCCTCAAACTCACAGGGACCTACCTGCCTCTGCTTTTTGAGTTTTGGGATTAAAGGTGTGTACCACTACAGCACAGCTAAACCTTCCAGCACTCGGGAGGCAGAGGCAGGTAGATCTCTGTGAGTTCAAGATCAGCATGGTCTACATAGTGATTTCCAGGATTGCCAGGGCTATGTAGTGAGAGCTTGTTCTCAACAAAACAAACAAACAAACAAAAACTAAAAACATCATGTATATTTTCAAAACAAGGTGACAAAATTTTAATTTTTTTTCACAGCTATTCACTAAATTTGGGGGTTCTGTATGTAAAATATGCTTACCAATTTCTAATATAGTTGCTGCTTCAAGAAATTTTATTTAAAGGCCCAAATTTAATATCCCATTTGTTTTGTGTGGGTAAGGGATGAAAAGTGGAAAGGGAAATATTACTTGTGTTGCATTCTCTGAACATAGAAGGACTCTAGAACATCTTGGAAATACTCTGCATCCCATTTTTGAAGCATGCGTTCTTTCTGGTGTAGTGTTTTTATTAAATCAGCCGATTCACAAGATATATGTTCTCTTTACTCTTTTGTTGGTACAACTGAAAAATCTTCACTGAATACCTTCTCTGGATTAGAATCTCCCTTAAGTCATTAAAATAAAGACCTTCCCCTTATATTTAGAGAATAGATAACAAATCCATGTATAATCTAAGGATGACAAGCATTTCAGAAGAAAAGATAAAGCAAGGGACAATACCAGATATTGAGGCAGAGGCCTGTACTTAGTTAGTGTCCAGGGAAAACCTTTCCCGTCATGATATGTGATTTGAGGTGAAAAAGATGGTCCTGTAGGCATAGCAAGGCCTCTGCATCACAGTGTGGTTAGTCTGTCCAAGAAACAGCAAGGAGTCCAGAATTACTGGAGCTGAATCTGTGAGGGGAAGCAAGGCTAGAAAGCATAGTTATCAATGAGGGCAGACCTTGTCTGCAGTTGTGTCTTGAGTGTGCAGTATAGTTCCATGATAACAGTGACAGACACTTACGGATCCATGTCTGAGTAAACACATGCACAAAAATCACATGAGATATCATCAGTGCTATGACATTACAAAGGAAATGGTGGAGGTTGACGGATTTCACACAGTACTGAGCAGAGCAAGGAAAGTTGGCCATGCAGGTTGGTTCCAGAGCACACTCTGATCCACTGTGTTGTTTGCCTTATGTGAATTGATGCTTGTACATTGTTGTTTGCACAAGAATTCAAAAAATTCTCTAACATTTACCAGATTCTGTTCTAGTTGCTGTTAATAGAAAGCAAACATCTGTGCTCATAAGGAATCTATGGATTAGGTGCAAGAGACAGATAGAAGCACATATAAGATGTGAAGTATGGGACCAGATAGTAACAAATGGTGTGGAAAGAATGAATGACATTCATTGGGTAAAAAGGGTATGTCACAAGGGGAGCATTGTGGGACCCACAGAGGTTCCCTAGTAAGGCCTTACTGAAGGTCAGAAAGTCTGAGCTTGCTTTGCCCAGCAAGGCTGCATAATAGGATAATTTGGCCAAAAGCATCTTCACCAGGTGTTTTAAAGGGTCTACACTCCTCTCTTTGCTGATGTATAAAAAGCCCATTATGAATAAACTCCAGGCTTCTGTGGTATTGACCCAGAGCTCTTTCAAAGCTATCCTGTGTCTCTTTTTCTTCGTCTATGTCTATATTTCTTCCTATTATTTCTCAGTTCCTCAT
Organism: Onychomys torridus; assembly: GCF_903995425.1. NCBI lineage: Eukaryota > Metazoa > Chordata > Mammalia > Rodentia > Cricetidae > Onychomys > Onychomys torridus. The sequence continues at coordinate 76,990,643 of NC_050455.1, forward strand.
TTCTCCATTCAAGAACCCTTTGACAGGTCGGGGCTGGACCCTGATAGAGTGTTTGCTACAGAATGGTCAGGGAAAAAAAATCTTATAGAAGGTCAGAATAGAGCAGAGAAGGCTGAAAAGGAGAACAGACATAGATGTCAGAGGCAGAGCATGGTGCAGAATGCTGGTAGTGGGATTAGAGTCAGCTACAGGCAAAAATGTGTTGGAGTGTGTGACTGGCAGGTTTTTGGTTTTTGTTGCTTTTTGTTTGTTTATTTTTAAGAATGTTAAAAATAGAAAAAGATAGTTAATTAACTATATCAGTATTTAATCTTAAATGGTTAATTTACAAAATAATTCAATTTTTCTCTCATGTTTCTCATTGGCTTAATTATAATAATATTTCCAGTATCCAGAGGTTAGACTTGCTATAACTTTAATAGGGCAGACAATGAAGAGATTACAAAGACTTAACAGAGCTGAGTCCCGTGGTCCATGCCTGTATTCCCAGCACAGGAGGATCAGAAGTTGAAGGTCAATCTCAAGTGCATGGTGAGTGCTAGGCTAGCCCAGACTACATTAGACCATGTCTCCAACAATATAAAAGAACAACAAAAGTATTATAGAAATAAGAAAATTAACTAAAAAATCTGTAGAAGGAATTTGTGAAGGATAAAGTTACATATACTTTTATATAATATAAAATAAGCTAGCATATTCTATAATGGAATTTCAAACTCATAGAAGAAGTCAGAGAACAATTGTTTTTAAAAGGTTTGAGGCTGTGTACCATAGAGACATGCACACCTTCAGAAATGGAGACTAGTTCCCAACTCTTAATTTATGTTCTCACAGCATCAGACAAAGATGAGTGAAAAGACATAGAAACTGACCTCAGCATAGCTCTATAAAATTCCCTTATAAGGATGTACTGCTTAAGAACATTAACTACATAAGACATTGCTGCTATTCTTTAACTGCTGTCTATCCAGAGGAAGTTTGAAAAGAACGTTTACCAGGTATTACTTATAGTATTAGCATTAAGAAAATTCCAGAGATACTTTTATTAATTTTTCCCTTACACTTAAGAATATTGTTTTTATACTGAAGGATAACTAAAAGCAAAAATAAATTTCATTGATAACATTAGCTGGCCTGTTAGGATAGATGTATTTTCTTCCATTCTTTTGCACTTTAAGGAATATTTTTGTAATCAGATTTCTCTTTACAAATGAGTTTACTTTGGCTTTAAATATCCTCTGTGCTTCTTCTAGGATATTGGTTCCTACTTTAAAAATATAAAGACTTTCTTTAAATGAAATACTGAAATCAGCTTTGAAAATACTACTTTATTTACTGGTGGTATAGTTGATAGTGCTAATGTAACCATTATTGACATGCTTCTAATATTGGAAACTATGCTTTGCTGCTACATATTAAGTTTATAGCACATAACTTTTTTTGTTGTTGTTGTTGTTTTTCAAGATAGGGTTTCTCTGTAGCTTTGATGCCTGTCCTGGAACTCACTTTGTAGACCAGGCTGGTCTCTAACTCACAGAGATCCACCTGCCTCTGCCTCCCGAGTGCTGGGATTACAGGTGTGCGCCACCACTGCCTGCCCCACATAATTTATAATGAGTGCTTTTTGTGCTTTATTAAGTGTATTTTATGAAGAAATGATTTCTTACAACACATAGAAAAGTAAAACACCATGATGCCACTGAGATTGGCTTTTCATGAGATCTACTTATTTACTGTTTTCTGTCTTTTTGTAAATAGGCTTCCTTTCTCTTGGAATACCTGTCCTCTTTGTCCCAGCTTTTGCAGTCTTGTCTGTTGGTAGAGCCTAACCTTGTGACACAGGATGAGCTCTTGAAACCTCTTATCACTAATGTCATCCGAGTTCTCATTGTGTGCACCAAAGATGTATTAGGTAAGTTTTTTTTTTTAATTTTTAAAAATTAAAATATAGCCACATCATTTTCTTTCTTCCCTTTTTTCCCCTCCAACCCTTCCCATGTCTCCATCCCCCACTACCTCTCAAATTCATGGCCTCTGTTATCTTTCATAACCTGCTGAGTTTGTATAATGTTATTGATCTGTATATGATTTCAGGATAGGTCATTTGGTATTGGATAAACAATTGGGAGTTCTTTCCTGAGGAAGACTATTTTTCACACTATCAATATTCCGTATTTGGCTTTAGTTCTTTCTCTAGTATTGAAGCCCATGAGATTTTCCCCTTCCATTCTAGCATGTCTGTTGGTGTCTGTCAGGTCTTCTTTAAGCAGTCATGTTGATAAGAATTCATGGTTGCAGCTTCTCTGCCATTTCTAGGAGCTAAAATCTTACAGCAAACTTCCTGTTCCTCTGGCTTTTACAATCTTTCTGCCTTGTTCTTCTGCAATGGTACCTGAGCCTTAGGGACAGGTGTTGTATGGTAGGTGTATCAGTTAGGCTCCACACAATCTCTTAGTCTCTGAATTTTGATCAAATGTGGTTTTCTGTAATGATTTCCTCTGTTGCAATGAGCCATTTCGTTTTGTTTCAGAGAGGTGAGGCCTATACTAATCTGTGCGGAGAAGGCCAAGTATTAGAATGCAGTTAGGGGTTGTGCGGTTTTAGTAAATTGGCAGTTGTAGGTTTTTGTACAAGATCCATGACTTCACTAGCCCTGGATAGTTGGTTAGGGTTAGAGTAGTAGGCATTATTTCCTTCTTGTGGAGGAAATCCATTAGAGACCTATTGGCTACCACCAAGGTGTGGGTGGCAGTACTGTACCCTACGGGTTATTGTGCCATGCTAGTCATTGTGATACTTCATAGGCACCTTAGCTAGTTAGGGCTATTGCTTGCTTCCCACCTTTGAAAACTAGAATGGGGCCTTCTGCTACCAGGAAATATGTCCTCAGAGAAGAGGCTTTCAGGTCAGATCTAGCTCTGATTCTCTGGGTCCTGTGTCCAAGGCACATGGTATCTTCAGCAATAGGGACTTTAGCTAAGTTTTGTTTTTACAGCTTAAATGAGAAGTGAACAATATTGAGGAATCAAATCTTACTCTTCTCCAGATGAAGCCCCCCTCCAACTCTCCCAGTATTTTGGGAGGTTTTGAAGGTATATTTTATAATATTAATGATCTGAAGTAGCTCCAGGAGAAACTTAGGGCAGATGAGTAGCTTAAAAAAAATGGACCAAAAATCTCCTCTGTCTGTCAGCTGAAACACATGCTACAGTCTGCAGTGAGCTTGGAGTACTATTTTTATATTTGTGGTTAGGGCCAAATGACCGTTACAGGTATAAGTCAGTTTAGTGTATAATATGAACGTTTCATAAGATCTTAAAATATTGAGACCTACTTTATCTTGAAGCTGAATTTAATGAATAGTAGTAGAGAAAATTGAAACAAAAATATAGGGTTGAGTGAATAGTATAGTGGTTATATGTGCCAAACCCTGAATTTTATAGACAGATATATGTGTTTATATTTATCAGTGGTGATTTTCAAATATATAGGATCACATCTGAATATATTTATTTTTTAAACATAAATCATTTATAATAATGTAATTGATCACTTCATTGCCTTTCTGTTCATTCATTCACTTATTTTCCTCCATAGTGCAGAGATTTATGTAGGGTCTAGTACAAATTAGGTAAGCAATTTATTGCTCAGTTACCTCTCCAACCTATTTTTTTTTTAATTTTTTTTATACATTTTACATACCAACCACAGATCCCTCTCTCATCCCTCCTTCCTTGCCCTCCAACCTTCCCTCTACCCCGGACCTACCCCTCATCCCCTCCTCCAACAGGGTAAGTTCTCCCATGAAGGGACAGCTAAGCCTGGTACTTTCAGTTGAGGCAGGACCAAGCCCCTCCCTGCTGCATCAAGGGTGAGTAAGGTATCCCAACCATAGGTAATAAGATCCAGAAAGCCAGCTCATGTACTGGGGATAGATCCTGATCACACTGCCAGGGGCCCCTCACACAGATCCAGCTACACAACTGTCTCCCTTATGCAGAGGTACACAAGAAATGTGGAACACTATGAAAAGTCCAACCTATTTTTAATTTTTTTTTTTTTTATCTTGAGACAGTGATTTGATAAGTTGTGTACCCTTGCTTGAACTAATCCTATAGCACAGGCTGCCCTTCAACTTGAAATCATTTTGCTTCAGCCTCTCAGTTAATCAGAAATTACATACACCATCAGACCTGACTTCAACTTATTCTTATTTAGTCCTGTGAATTGTGTGGATTTGCTGTGCCTTTGAGGTGTGAAAGTAAAAGATGCCATGATCCTGTGTTGTTGGTTCCTTTTCACTCTTATACTCTTAGCCCCCCACCTCCCGCCATGCAGCTCCCACATAAATCACATGGAAACTTATTCTTATTTATAATTGCCTGGCCTTAGCTTGGCTTGTTTCTTGCCAATTTTTCATAACTTAAATTATCCCATCTACCTTTTGCCTCTGGGCTTTTCCTTTTCTCTGTTTCTGTATATCTTTTCTTTCCTTCTTATTCCATATCTGGCTGTGTGGCTGAGTGACTGTTCCCTTCTTTTCTTGCTCCATGATACTTCTTGCTTCTCCCTCATCCCTCTTTTTCTCCTTCTGTTTATTTTCTCTGCCTGCCAGCCCTGCCTATCCTTTTTCCTGACTTGGTATTGGCTATTCAGTTCTTTATCAGGTGTTTTAGACAGGCACAGTACAGAATTAAACAAATGCAATATAAAAGAATGCAATACATCTTTGCATCATTGAACAAATGTTCCACAGCATAAACAACTTTAACACATCTTAAAGTAATATGCTACAGCAATCCTGATCAAGTCCAGTCCTCAGCATTATTTATATCCATGTTAAAATTATCTCTGTGTTTGAGTTACAATAGTTTTATGCTTAGAAATTCACTTCATGGTAGCAACAATTTCATTATGCTTAGTAGGTTAGACTGCAGTCTTAACAATAATGAAATTGACTCTTATGAGAAGGGGGTGAGTTAGATATTACAAAGATGATCTAACAGAGTCAAGTTATACCTCATAATTTCTTTTTATTTAGTAATTTCTCATGTAGGGTTTTTTGTGGCTATTACTTGACCAACACTGACATTGAGTTCATGAAGATGTGTATGGCATTGCAACCTGAGTGCACCAAACTGTGATGAAAATGATGAGTCACTTGATCTAGTACACCTGTCAAGAGGGAGTCTGACTACTACTGTGGCCCCGCAGCTAGGTTTATTGTTCCTCCTATGCGTTTTATTGTAAAGAACTATTTAATCCTATGATTCATTACAGAAAGTACTTCAAGGCAAAATTATCAGTAATATCTGAAGGTACATTTAGCAGCAAAGGTTTTTTTTTGTATCTTGCAAAAGTGTAAATGTTCATTAAAAATCTATATTTTTTAAAAAGATTTATTTATTTATTATGTACACAGTATTCTGCCTGCATGTGTCCCTGCAGGCCAGAAGAGGGTACCAGATCTCATTACAAGTGGTTGTGAGCCACCATGTGGTTGCTGGGAATTGAACTCAGGACCTCTAGGAGAGCAGTCGGTGCTCTTAACCACTGCACCATCTCTCCAGCCCTAAAAATCAATCTTAAGGAAACTATTTTTAAATTGTTTTCTTAGAAACGAAGTTGTGAATGATTTTTATTAAACTTTGGCTATATTTCTGTTTCCCTATATTTCTAATATATACAGATATATTAGATATTTATATCGATACGTATACTATATATTTATATGATTTGTTAATTCAGATATATAATTCAATTCTTTATAATATGCAAAAACATTCACCTAAAATACTTAGTAAGTATGGTAATAAAGTTAAATGTTAATAACATTTTAAATTTACCTTCCAACTTAAATATTTTACCATTCCTCACCTTTATTGAATAAAAAGAGTAGACTTATGAATTTTTAAAGTGGTAGTACAAATATGCATGTAGTACATGAGTATGTGAGTACACAGCATATCTTTGGAATTAAGTTTTTATGGGATTGGCAATGAGCAAACATCTAAAATACCTCTTAGTGAGTTTAGTGATATGATAGTTGAGGAGCCCTGGGACTAGTTGTGACCTGAATCCTTGAAAGGTTCTCTCTCCAAGCGCCTCATTGGTGCTGAGGAATGCTTAGACGTTGTCTCACCTTACTTTAGTGAAGTTTGATGAATGGTGACAGAACTGCAAAGGTGTGACCGGAGAGATTGCCGAGACAGCCACTGCTGTCCAACTTCAGTTTACACAGACAGCATTCTCACTGTGGAAGTTTAACTTCTCCAACATGGGGTCCACCCAGGCAGCCGTGCTCAATCTACTTTGTAATGTAGTTTTCTTTGTGGAATAAGTCTCTGCTTTGTTCTTCAAAGAAAGTTTTCTTTCTCTTCTGCCTTGACCTTAGCACATTGTGCTTTCCTTTTCATCTCTGCACAGAGATGCTAGAGGGAATAAAGAAAATAAGAGTAAAGTTTGTTTCACAGAAATAGACACTGTCATGTTTTATAATGTGCCTACTGTGCAGTTCTGAAATTGTAGTTTATATTTACTATATCACAATTTCTGATTGTTGTTGACCATATTTTAATGAGAGGATGGCTTGTGTGACTTTATAGAAAGGTGGAGGGACATACCTTTATGTAAATTAATTGTTTAACATTTAATTAATTGTAGTAACATGGATAATTGTGTAGGCTGGTTTTTATGCTTAACTTGGAGTAGAGTCATATGGGAAGAGAAACCTTGATTGAGAGAATACCACCATCACATTGGTCTATGGGCAAGCCTATGATCCATTTCCTTGCTTGATGGTTGATGTAGAGGGCCCAGATCATTGTGGGCAGTGCCATTCATGGACAGGTGGTCCTGGGTACTATAAGGAAACAGACTGAGCAAGCCATGAGGATTAAACCTGTAAGCAGCACTCTCCCATGGCCTCTGCATCAGCTCTTGCCTCCGAGTTCCTGCCTGTTTGAATTCCTGTCCTGACTTTCTTTAGTGATGGATGGTGATGTGTCACTGTTAGATGAAATCTATGGGTTTATTTCAACCCATTCCTTCCCACTTTGCTCTTGGCCATAATGTTTTATCATAGTAATAAAAACCCTAACTAGGAAAATGCTGATTATTGCTTTTCTTGAGCACTGGAATGGGCCTTAGGAACAGAATCTGGGGAGTGGGGCAGTTCAGCTGGCAGGTTGGGTCACGCTTCTGATTGGTGTATCCTGCACCTGAGCCACTGGGCAATTATTGCTTTTCTTTTTGACAAGTGTGTGTGCAGAGTTATATATTTCTGAAGAGTTCTTTTGTTAATAACTTGAAGTGTTTTGGTTAATTTTACAGATGTACAGTTAGTATTGGCTTTTCATCGCACATGGACACACTTATTTGACCTTCTGGCCACACTCCTGAGGAAAGCTGGTGCTGTTTCCCTTTTTCTTATTACCTCAACTCTTGCCGAGCACTGGGAGGCAGTGATTGGTAAGAAGATCATTGAATGATTGGGTCTTTCACCTAATAAAAATAAGATAAGTCTTTATTCCCATTTAAATGTGTAAATTTTCCATGTAGTTATGGCATGGCATACATAGGAAAGAATTGCAAGGCTCTTGACTTGAGAATTTGCAATATTCCTGATGAGCCTCCTTTCCCCCAAAATGCAGATTTGAAAAATTGTAATAAATTTCAGTATGCCAAAAACCAAGTAAGAAAAAAAATCTATTGTTTCCATGAAAACACACATGTTAAGTTTATAAAACAATTAGATTTATTTTTCTTCCCATAAAAGTCAGGCCTTTTTTTGCTATAGGTATTCTGTGTTAAATGTACACACATCAATTTCATATAAAACATGAGAAGTTCTAAAATATTATATTTTTTCAAGACATTTTTTATATCATAGAAATACCAAAAATGAGATTATTTTTTTAATTTTTTGTTTCTTATTAAAATAAATAAGTGACTATTTTTAAGGTAGTAATCTTTGATTTCTTTATAGTCTCATAAATTTTAACATAGCAAGATTTTACACAGTATTTATGTCTAACATTTGTTAGTCTTTTTAATATTCATTTTATTTAATTATTTTTAAAATATATTTTTAGGAAACATATAAAATAGAGGCTTCCATATGGGCCACATACATGCTAGACAAGTGCTGAGCCATACCTCAGCCATACCTCCAAGCTCTGCCTAACATTTTCTTAGTACTGAAATAAACATTCAGAATTTAAAAATTCTCAGAACTTTAGATGTTAGCTCAATGCATCATACATTGTCCCTGTGTATACATACAAAAAACACATAATGAAAAATTAAATAGATTTAACTCAGTATATTGCCTTAATACTCACTTTAAAACTTGATATTTCTTATCCATGTGCTATTGATAGCTTTGCATCATTAAAAATAGGAATGCTATAAATTTAACTACTAAGGCAAATCTGAATAATTCACTCCTTAATTTTGAAGTTTTCAAACATTTGCATCTGAAATCGTTCTCCCTTTAGATACATTGTGCAGATGTGTGGGCTTGTCTGTCAGGTGCCCTGCCTTGAGTATTGCCAGCCTCCAGTTCCTGTCTGTTCTCTTGGCTGAGGAGGAAAAGAGGCGTCTTCAGGACAAGGACAGAACAAATGTATGCCAGGCCCAAACAGTGGCTTTTCTTCTTGATGGAACTCCGGAAAGTCTTAAATTTTCAGAGCGACTTAATGAAACAATTCTTCAGGTGTGTGATTTCTTGATTTGTCTTTGTTTGTTTTCTAGACTTTATGTGTCTTTAAAGGAATTCACTTTCAGTATTCATAATTTAAAATTTTTCAATCATATTTATTAAGTAATCAATGTTTATTTTTTGATTAGGTAAACAATACAATAGAAAACTATAAATAGATTAACAAGTATAAATAGGACTTTAAGAATTACCTCATGTAAAGCTGCACATGTGTGTGTGTGTGTGTGTGTGTGTGTGTGTGTGTGTGTGTGTGTGTGTGTGTGTGTGTGTGTGTGTGTGTGACATTAGGCAGACATTCTATGCTGTCACTAGGCTGTAGCCACAGCTCCTTGTTTTACCTTTTATTTTGAGACTAATTCTAAGTTGCCCAGGCTGGCCTTGAACTCACCCTGTAATCTAGGCTAACCTTGAAATTACAATTTTCCTGTCTCAGCCATTTGAGTGTCTGATATTACAGTCCTGGGCATAAGGACTAGCTTACCATAAGTGTAGTTTGTTTGGTAGAGTGCTTGCATAAACATGTGTAATTCTCTGTGTTCCATCTCCAAAGCTACACACACTGGGTATGGTAACATACACCTGAAATTCCAGTACTCAGGAGGAAGAGGCAAGAGAAGCAAGAGTTCAAGGTCATAGAAGGTGTTCAAGGCCAGCATCAGACATATGAGACACTGACTCAGAGATGAATAGGGGAGCCTTTTAATACCATCTTATGATTTGTATCACCTCTTGAAAAGTGGGAGAGGTGGAATTATGTATGAAGGATTTGCACGTCAGCTAGATGGAATTCACACTGTTGTTCCCTCTGCTGATTTGTTGAGGTCCCTTTATGGCTTTGAGTTTGGAGGTTTTTCTGTGAGGATTATCCTTCAGATAATGTTCCTGGAATGACTCCTTGTACATTTTTAGCATCAACCTTGACTGTTGGAATGAAGAGAATGCTGGTAGAAAGGCAGAAGTGAGAGGGAAATGGATGTCATGAAATCAGAAGGGTGTGCTGCTTCTAGGTAGAGCCAGACTAGCAAGAAAGAGGGAGAGGGGAGAGTAATAAATAGGGTTTTAATGACATGTATGAAAATGTTACAGTGAAAGCCATTTCTTTGTACATTAATGGAAATTTAATTAAAAGCAACAGCAAGAGGACAGAAGGAGATACTCTATGGTCCAGCTAAAGGATGCATGGAAGATTTACAGGGTTCCTTGGGGGAACTTGTTTTCTCTGTCCTACGAAATCTAGTTGCTTTCTCAGTGCAGCTAAGAATCCTGACAGCCTCCTACATTTCCTCATCTGCCTCGAGAAGCTGTTTGCTTCAGAAGCTTGGTCTCCTCTAGGAGCTCTGCATTTGAGTGAGGCCATAGTTCCCCTGTAGCTACTGCCTTACATGCATCCTCTCAGCTTTTCCCAGTTAAGAACTAGATGCTGGGTTGGAGAAACAGCTCAGTGAGTAAAAGCACTTATGGCTCTTACAAAGAACCTGGGTTCAGTTCCTAGCACTCACATGATGGCTCACAGCCACTATAACTCCAGTTCCAGGGGGTCTGGTGTCCTCTTCCAATTGACTTCCATGGAATCTTTGATGCATGTGGTGCATGTTCATACACTTAGGCACACACACATATACATAAGATAAATCTAAAAACAAAAACAAACACAAAGCCTGGATGCTGTCTCTGTTGTGTAGCTGAAGTTTTCTTGTGTACCACTTGGCCCATGGTTAGGACAAATCTCTCTCACCTGCCAGTCCTGCAGCCGTTTGGACCCAAGTAAACACACAGAGACTTATGTTACTTATAAACTGTATGGGCATGACAGGCTTCTTGCTATCTAGTTCTTATATCTTAAATTAACCCATTTCTATTGATCTGTAAGTTGCCACATGGCTTGTGGCTTACCAGTACTTTACATTTTACTTCTCATGGTGGCTAGCAGCATCTCCTGACTCGGCCTTCCTGTTCCCAGAATTCTCCTCTCTGCTTGGCTACTGGCCAATCAGCATTTATTTATACAGAGTGATATCCACAGCACTTTCCCTTTTCTATTTTTTCAAAGAGGAAGGTTTTAACTTTAACATAGTAAAATTACATATAACAAAACAATTATCAAGCAAGAATTATAGTTACAATATCTATTCTATTTATAATATCTAGTCTACTTGTATTTGGCAAGATTAAAGAAGATATCCTATTTATCCTATATTTGTGAGTCTAAGGTTTCATATCTCTGTGTGTTTACTTGGGTCCAAGTGGCTGCAGGACTGGCGGGTGAGAGAGATTTGTCCTAACCATGGGCCAGGTGGGACACAGGAAAACTTCAGCTACACTGTTGTCTTGGTTCCTGCCAGGTTAACAAACTTTATTTCTGAGATTATTGCATTTTAAAGAGTATAGCAAACAAGAAAAAAAAAAATCATACCTTTTTGTAAGTTATTCCTCCATCCAGTATAGTAACTTGTTTTCTAACTTTGGCCTTATCAGAGCAGTTTTCTGGTAGAACAAGCTTTGTTTTTGTTAGCATGTGTTCCTCTTGGGGGTTTAAATGACTTCCCTAGGAAAAGAGTGCCTTCTGTCCTCTCTGACAAGACCAGAAACTCAGGGAGTCTAGCTTCGTCCTGTAGCCAGTCCTGCTGGACCTGGTGAAATACTGAGTTGTAGCTAGGGCAAAGAGGATATTGTTTTCCTAACAGTGCTCTATTCCATTAGATTCATAGTGAAGATGAGCCAGCTTATAATAAGCTATTTGGCAAAAACACCATGACAGAGGAGTTATTGAAATTTGTCTTGCTCTTCTGTTCCCTTAGAACATTGTAATGTTATTTATTATAAAGTTTATTATTTTTTACTTTTTGGTGTTACAGCCTTGAAAATGAGGTATTATTCCACCATAGGTTATCATGATTTTGCTAATGACTGTGTTTCCTCTATTCTTCCAAATTAGAAAAGATACTATCATCCATTCATTCTGTGTGGATATGGATACATGAAAACATATCTTAGTTATGTAAGACGTTTCCTTATAAATCATCCTCTTCTTGTTCATTTCAGTAATAGACTATGGATGCATAGCATTTATTAAATGGAAAGGAATGAGAAAGTTTAAGATGGAATGAACAGAGGACTTTTATTTGTGTACACATTTTAGAAAATGTGAGTCTAATGTATGGCAGGACATTGATAGTCTTAAAAAACCTTGTGTTCTTTGACTTATAGATAATACATGTGAGTCAAAGTATCATCAGAATGCACTAAATGGCAACCTATTATTATAGATGATATTTATATTATATATAGATGTATTTTTCTCTGTGTTTATGTAGGCTATGGGTTTTGCCACATGCTCAAAAAGTAAATTTTGTCTTTGAATTATCAGGAGATAGTATAGTATCCTAAAACTGATGTTCTTCAAAAGAATATTTAAAGTCTCTATAAAACTATTCTGAGAGGAATATCATATGTGGACCTTAGTCAAATCATTTAACTCATATGATTCAGTTCTTCAAATGCAAAATGAGAGTATTTTATTATTTGTTTCAGTTGCTTTTAAAATTTTTCATCTCATATAAAATTGTTATTAGGAAGTTAATTAAAATGTCTTGTCCCAGAATATCTTCTAAATGACTTCTTTATAGAATTATATCATAGGGAATACATACAGAAATAATGTGTCGTTATATCATAACTATAAGATTGTATTTTCTTTTATCTCCTGATTCTTTGTCTTATTGGTTAAGAATTTCTCACATATGTATAATGGGTTTTATCAAGCCAGTCACCCCCCATTCCCTCTTCTCAATTCTTTATCTATTCCTGCCACTAGTATTCCTTCCCAATTTCATATGTTCCTTATTTTAAACCCACAGAGTCCATTTAGTGCTGGCAGTATGTGCAGTGTGGGCCTGGGTGTAGGGCCAGGTATTGGAGCATGCATGGCCTCTCAGTGTTAGTTTATTTTCTATTGCTGTGGTAAGACATCAGGGCCAAGGCAACTTCTAGTAGAAAGAGTTTATTTGGGACTTAGAGGATTAGAGTCCATGACCATTATGGTAGGCAACATGACCTCAGGCAGATAGCCAGGTATGACACTAATAACTGACAGCTCTCATCTTGAGACACAACCATGAACCAGAGAGAGTGACTAGGAAGAGTGCAAGTCTTTTCAAACCTCAAAACCTGTCCCCAGTAACACACCTCCTCCAATAAGGCCACATCTCCTAATCCTTCCTAAATAGTTACAGCAACTGAGAATCGTCTTTAAACATGTGCCCTATGGGGACCATTCTCATTCAGACCACCACATTCATGAAGACTGACTCCCCCTCTTCCAGCAGCCCTCAGTAACTCCTCAGATAGGAATGGGACTTCCTGACATTCTCCCTGCTGGGATTTTGTCTGACTTGATCTTAGACAGATCTCATGCATATAGTCACAGACACTGTCAGTTCTTAGGTGCAACTGCTCTGTTGTATCCAGGAAACAGTTTTTCTCTGAGGTTGTCCACTGCCTGAATCTTACAAAGTTTTTGTCCACTCTTCCATGATCCTATCTTGGGATAATCATAGAAGAGGGGACAAAAAGATCCCTTTGGAGGATGGGGTGTGATATGGATATCTTCTTTAAGTTTGAGCACTCCCTGCCATCTCTGTTCTTTGCATGTTGATCAATTATTGGTCTTTGTATTAATCACATCTATGAGGGTGGAGAGATACACTAATATATGGGTATAACAATAAATCTTTAGGAGTCATTTTAATACTGTATCCATTTAGCAGAATAATAGCAATAGGTTCTCTCCTAGAGCCTGTGCCAGCTAGCCTTAGGTTCTTGGCATCATTAACAGTGCCAAGCAAAGTTCTGTCTTTTGGAGTGGGCCTTAAATCCAACCAGAAAGTGGTTTGGATTCTCCTATGACATTCATGCCACTGTTGTAGCAGTGGTTATATCTGCTGCATTGTAGGTTATTGTAGATCACAAGGTTCACAGCTCAGTAACATTGATGATTACTTTTCTCCTCTGTGCATCCCACACTTCAGCTGTATGAAAGCCAGCCATTAATGGTAAACTTTCCTGATGAGTATCAGCTGTGTTTCTCTATGTTCTATGACTTGAGTATGTGTTGTATTCAGCTCACTGACCAACAATTCCAAATGAGGAAATGCATTCCTGGCACTGGACTTTTATTTGCTAGCCTGTGGTATCTAGTAGCGTCATTGTTGCCCTTTTTATAGGGTAACTCCATATATTTTTTTCAGAAGTCTTTAGTGTTAGTTGTTCACTCCCTATATCCTTTCTTTACCCTGTTCTCCCACCCTCTACCCTACTTACCCTTCTTCCTTACTCACCATTCCACCTTATTCTCCATTCTGCCTGTGTTCTGTCTCCTCTCTCTTCAAAGTCTTCTCAGCCATGGTCCCTTACTTGTTTCCTGACTTCTTGGGGTACTCCAATTTTAACAGACATAGGTAAAAAATTCAAAGCTCACATCTCATGAGGTAAAACATTGGACTTTGGCTTTCTGGATCTGGGTTACCGCACTCAACGAGTATTTCCAGCTTCATCCATTTACCTGAAAATTTTATAATCTCCCTTTCCTTAAATATTACATTATTTAATTATACCACATTTGTAGCTAGAGTTTTCCTGCCTGGCCCAGTCAGGACAAATCTCTCTTACCCGCCAGTCCCACAATAGCTCAGACCCAACCAAGAAAGCACACAGAGACTTACATTGTTTAGAAACTGTATGGCCGTGGCAGGCTGCTTGTTATCTACTTCTTCTATCTTAAATTAACCCATTTCTGTTAGTCTATACTTTGCCACATGGCTCGTGGCTTACCGGTGTCTTTACATGTTGCTTCTCATGGCAGCGGCTGGCGGTGTCTCCCTCCAGTCTTCTACTTCCCAGAATTCTCTACTCTCTTGTCCCGCCTATACTTCTTGCCTGGCCACTGGCCAATCAGAACTTTATTTACACAGAGCAAAATCCACAGCACTTCCCCTTTTCTTTTTTTTTTTAAGGAAGGTTTTAACTTTTATATAGTACAATTACATATAACAAAACAATTATCAAGCAAGAATTACAGTTACATTATTAAAGAAGATATCCTATCTATCTTATATTTGTGAGTCTAAGGTAATATTTTTAACTTATCTTTTATCATAATTGAGGAAATTATAACTATTTAGTCTTTAACCATATCAAAGACCTCAGAAGGATATAATATTACCTGAGAACCGGGAGAAGGATGTAAGCGTTTTTTAGGAGTCTTGCAAGAGTAGACAGAGACAGCTGGCAGCCTGGACAGTCATCTAATGTTCCTTTGTAAAATTGGGGCATTTGTCTTTAGCCCACAGGGCTAGAGTCTCTCAGTCACTTCTCTCAGTGTCCTGTAGAATGTTTGGCAGTTTCTTCTGTGAAGCAGGAACCTGAAGGACCATTTTGTCAAGCAAAGTTCAGTGGTCACCTTTCTATGGGTCCTGCACGTCCAGTTGATCAAGCAGTCCAGGCAAGAACAGTTTCTTGCCCAAATGGCTATTTTTGTCAAGGTGAAGACAAATTCCATATGAAGTGTCTTCAATGCCCATCCTCCTCTCTGAAGTAAATCAGTGCTGCCAGGAGCAGACATGTCTCACTGTCCAGAAAGTCTAAATTTTAAAAATATTTTAAATGCCATATTCTGTAGGTCTTTGAAGTATTTGAAGATTACCTATCTATCTGAAATATGTCTATGTATATCTAGAAGACTTAACTAACATGGCTACGAGTATGATTATCATAGATGACTAATTATTAATCTATTTTTAATTATCCATTTCAATTTAAAATGAGCTATAAACATAATACCTTAAACACGATTAGAAATATACACACAGTATAACAAATTAACTTTAAGGTTGTATCAATAGACTAAAGTCTAAACCAATGTAAAACATTTTAAACAAGTTGTTGCTCTTTAGAAGTAAGTTCCCTAATCTACCCTTTCATCCTATTATATCTTTATCATATCCCCCTTTCTTCTTTAGAAAGAGATCTCATTTATAATCAACCTGCTTTAAAGAAAAATATTGGTTTTTGTTTTTTTTTTTGTCCCACACCAGAGGGCTCTTCTGATTTGGGACACAAGAATCTCTTAACCATTTCTTTTAGCAATATGTCTGGGTTTAGAGAAGGAGTGAGCCAATTCCATCTCCAAAGCCAGCTGGGAATTTTGGGAATGTGGGCGTAGTTTCTCTTACTACTTCCTGCTGGAGGGGGGCGCTGTATCTTATGGGGACACAAAGACAATTTTAGGATTATGGAGTAGTCCATTAGGGTGAACCTCTGAGCCAGTTGCCTTGAAACCATTCTGGATGTCGGATCATCTGGGCCACTGTGTCATCGGAGACCTTTCAGGTGGTCTTGTCTGATCAAACCTTTCTCCTGTTTTGTCTATGTTTTCTGCAGTGCTATGAAGGAAAATCTCCCAAAGATGTCCTGAAAAGAGTTGCCGCAAATGCTCTGATGTCACTTCTGGCTGTCAGCAGAAGAGCACAGAAGCATGCTTTGAGAGGTGATCTTCATCATCAGTTGTTTATATGGCATCTTGACAGTCATATTTTCTACAACTTGTTTAATTTTCTTTGAACTAAAAAATATAAAGAAATTATACTAAAATCGCAATGACACTTAAAAATTTTTTATTAGTAAACATTCATTGTTTTTACTTCTTTATTTTAAGAATTATTTTATTTTTAAATATGTATGTGTGTGTATGTTTGTGTTTGGGTATGTTCATGTGGGTGCAGTTGCTTATGGAGGACAGGAAAGTGTATTGGATCCCTTAGAGCTTGAGTTAAAGTTTGTTGTGAGTTGCCTGACATGGGTGCTGGGAACTGAACTCAGGTTCTTTGCAATAGCAAAATGCTAACCATCTTAACTATCCAGCCATCTCTCTAGCCCCACATGAATTGTTTTTAAAGCACAAAATGAGTAGGCTTTGAGTAAAGTGCCTAGTAAACAACATAGGACCTGGACTTTGTCCCCTCTCCTGCCCCGTACTGAAAAATCAATCAATCAATAATACAAAGATGATACTTGTAGATTGTGTTTCTATTTACATGTAATGATTGTTACTCTAGAGACTATATATAAAGAAATTTCAAGCTTTAACCTATTACTCAGCTTCATAATTATTAGCGTATACAAGCACATTTTATATCTCTTAACACATACCAACATAGTTTTTATGGTACAGTAAAGACAATAATATCAAATGAGCAGTATTTTTATATAAATTTTTACACTTCTTGGCCTTTTGGTTAAGACCTAGTGTAGGGTGATGGTTTCTCTTTCGGTCATCAGGGATTATCTGAGAGGTGAAAGAAGTATTAGGAACACAAAACCCATCCATCCAACTAATGACTTGCTGTGAAAATGAAACATGCAGGCCTAAAAATATAAAGTAAATCTGGAAACTCACTAAGAAATGAAAACAAGTGGTCTGCAGTGTTGTGCTCTTTTTTCCCTTTTAATTCATTATTCTCTCACAGAGTAGATTTTTACAGGTTTTTCAGTGACTTGAATATTTGCAGCCTTAACATCTTCAGAAATGGAATGGCCCCTTGACATCACAGGCTTTTTCTTTCAGCTGATCTCATAGAGAACTGCATGGAGCAGATGAAGCACATCAATGCACAACTGAACCTGGATTTTCTGAGGCCTGGGAAAGCAACACTGAAAAAAAAGGTGACTTCAAAGTCTGACTTCTCATGTAAGGGAACATGGGTAGAGTGACCCTATCTCCACTGTTTTTGTGCCTACCAAGAGCACAAGGTTGAAATCAGTGTTCGACCTAGAACATAGGTAGAGGCAGTAAATTACTGAGATTCTCATTTGGAAATCTTTAAGTGAGACTTACATATTATTCATTTTTGTTATGCACAGATAAAAATATGTATATTCACATGATATATTGCAAAAATATTTTATACAATGGAGTATATAAATAAAAGTGTAAGTTTTCTAGGGCATGAAATCTGTAACAAGTATAATTTATTACATGTTTACATGTCAGGCACAGTCATACATTTAAAATTTATTATCTCACGAATAAACAGTTGTAACGACATGGTCATAGAATCCTACGATTGATGAGGCAATCTCCTTCTATGATTCCCAGATGTATGTCCTAGCATTGAAATGCTTGACTGTGTATATAAATTGTACTTTCATATAAGCACAATATAACATCCATCATGGCTGTATATTACCTGTGACTAGCAATAATTATGACCAGTAACATTTACATTTATACTACTTTTTTTTTCAGAAAATGAATGTACATGTGTATAATAGTTAAATATACAAATACATATTCCACTTATTATGTATAATATATTGATATACATAAGAAGAGAGAGAAGGGAATTAGTTATGTAGATGCAATGCTCATTGATAAAGGTCTCAAACTGATTCAGCCAGTCTGGGAATCAATGTGCAGAATAATTTTTATGTAGAAACTGTTAAGAAAGTAAGGAGGTGGAGAGATGGCTCAGTGTTTAAGAATACATACTACTCTTTCAGAGGACTTGAGTTCCAGAGGATCCAACGTCGTCTTCTGGTCTCTGGATGCACTACATTCACATGAACACACCTGCACACAGATGTGTGTGTGTGTGTGTGTGTGTGTGTGTGTGTGTGTGTGTGTGTATACATGATTTAAAAGTAAAGTTAAATCTTTAAAAAGAAAGACAAAGCTTTATTTCATAGTTTAACTGGTACATGGTAACAGAATCCATGTTGACAGCTTCTTTTCCTGCTTCTTATTTTCATGCCTAGCCGAAAGCCCTACTTCATCATTGAGAAAGTCAGCCAGTACCTGATATGATTGAAAACCAATCAGGACCTGCCTTACTTTATTGGGATGAAACATGAAAGCTATTATATATCTGAGTTCCTCTATGCTTAGTGGAACAGAAATAGCTTTTTTTGTGGTGCATGTGTTTCTTGAGATATGGTCACCATACCTTGTCAGTTTTCACAAAGTGTTGGTGGTCGGGCATGATTACAGCACAACTGAAGAATTACTGTTTCTAAAAAGTGCTACATTTATGTTTTTTAACTTTTATTGTGTCTATACAGGAGGATGGCTTTATTAAAGAGTTAAGCATTACTATGCAGCTCCTAAGGAATTGCCTTTATCAAAATGAAGAATGTAAAGTAAGTAGAGCCCCTCAGAGTGTTGATAGCAGTTTAAGGTAGTGAATGGCCAGTAACACAGGAAGTATAGTAGACCATCTGAATTCTCTTGTTTAAGATGTGTCGTTGATTGTTTCTTAAGCTCAGAGTTAATTCTCAGAGTTGGCTACAGTTAATCATGTTGTCCTTCAACACTAATTACATTCTTACTTATATCAAGGCTTGAACATCATAATTGAAACATAAATTCTTGAACTTATCTTTTGTTCTATATTGGTAGGTATTTAGATGGTTTTTTTGACTGGAAAGGAATAATAAATGGCTGCAGATGTCTTAGGAAGTGGAGGTTCTTAAACGTGTCCGTCAAAACTGATTATTCAAAAGGAGGAAGTGATAGTATTTATAATTATAAAGAAACAAGATAAGCATGCATCCTACTTCAGACTAGACATTGTTTTGCTCAGCATGGTCATGTCACCTAAAGGAAGCCCTTTCTTCCATATCTGTTGTCTTCTGTGGCCTTTGCACAGTGCTCTTTGGCAGTCACCGAGTTATCTTGCTTTGTTGTAAGTATTGTTTTTGTCCACTTAAACCATCATATGGAACTATTCTGTGACATAAAATCTATAAAATCCATCTAGAATGACCTCACTTTTGAGGCATTAGCTTAAGCTTTAGTATAAAAAAAATTGGTGAGGCAAAGATCAATTGAGAAACTTCTTGTTTTAAATTTATTGAATTTAGCTCTTAGTTATGATATTTGGAAAAACATAGTAAACATGTATTACTTGAGCTATATTAAGTAAAATACAGGTACCAATTATTGAAAAAATAACTTTATACATTTGTGATATATGGCCCTATAGGCTCATATATTTGAATACTTAGTCACCAGGGAGTGGAACTGTTTAAGAAGGATTAGAAGGTGTGGCCTTGTTGGAGTAGCTGTGGCCTTTTTGGAGAAAGTGTGTCACTGAGAGTGGGCTTTGAGGTTTAAAAAACTCACAGTAGCACAGTCTCTGCCTGCTGTCTGCAGATGAAGATGTAAAGCTCTCAGTTACTTGCTTGTCTCCTTCTCGCCATGATGATCCTGTACTGATCCTTGGAAACTGTAAACCAGCCCCCAATTTAAATGCTTTCTTCTGTAAGAGCTTCCTTTATCATGGTGTCTATTCACAGCAATAGAACAGTGACTAGGACAACATTTTATAATTTCCAGAGCACAGATTTTCCTCAAAATAGATATTAAATTTATGATTCCTTCATGCTAAGTACTGCCCTTGTTATTTATCCATTGTACCTTATTTGGGAAATAACCTGAAATATTTGACAGATGGCATTTACCTATAAAGATTAATGAAATAAGTAACCTGTCCTCTAGTTATTTGTTCATATTTGTGTTGTATTACATACTTATAAAAGTATAATTATTCAGCAAGTCAAAGTATTTCTATTTTTCTGAGTTGTAAAGAATAAATCCAAACAATAATTACATTACTCTTGAGTATAAATATAAATCTATGGAACAGAAATTTTTCATTTTTTCCCTTATTCCAGCTTAGGAAATGTGTCCTCTTTACTAGTTATTAATTATTAAGGTCATAACTCATTAAATTACCCTCTGCCACACCATCACAATCTATGCATATGCATATGTAACATTAAGGAGTTTTTATATTGAGAAGATCATGTGGCTTTGAGTAAGTTAAACTAAACAGGTGACAGCGCTCAGGAGAGGGAACCATGATACCCCAGGAAAAAGATGAGGAGGCCTTAACGGGAACAGGGAAAAATGTAAAGGGGATGTATAGAGTAAGAAAATCAGAAGAGCCGGGCAGTGGTGGCGCATGCCTTTAATCCCAGCATTCAGGAGGCAGAGCCAGGCAAATCTCTGTGAGTTCGAGTCCAGCCTGGTCTAGAGTGAGATCCAGGACTGGCTCCAAAGCTACACAGAGAAACCCTGTCTTGAAAAACCAAAAAAAGAAAGAAAGAAAATCAGAAGAGTTGTGGAAGAAGAACAGTATAGAACAATTTCCAGACTCCAGTTTAAGCTGCTTACCAATGTGGGAATGTACGATAGAGCACAGGATGGAGGACCTGATGCTCAGGTTGCCCATGTGTGTGCTATGTAAGCCTTTGGGACATCCAGGTGGAGAATCTCTTGTAGCTGAGTTTGTATGGGCCTGAGGACCTATATATACTGGGGATAGGAGAATTATGTAATTAGTATTTTAACCCAGGATTCTAGTTGAGCTTTTCCAAGATGGTATGCTATAATAGCTTTGATCATATATTTGGAGCACATGTAAGAGAAGGCAGGATGTCAGAGGAGTATGGGGGAGTAGAGATATAAGACTGAAGGATTTGAATGAAGACAAACCTGTAATGAATTCCCTGGTGCTGGAGAGTTTGGCAGCCACAAAGGTTCGAGTGGTCTCAGTGAACCCGCAGAATGGGACATAAAATGAAAGGGGCTGATGGTAAAATGTGAGAAGGGGAAGTGACAGCAGTGAACATTCTTTCCACAGCTCGACCATTGCATGGCATGAGTATGTTTGGTTCTGCGTTAATATTGTCAGAGAAGTGAATAACTTAGGGGCGAGGTAATAAAGATGGAGATGACAAGGAACTAATGAAAAGATCAAATCCCTGAGGAGACAGGAGAGTCACGTTTCAGGGGGCAGATGAGTGTGTTAGTTCCTGACAAGACGAGCACTGACATTCTGCCAGGCAAAGGAAAAGGATAAGTGGATGAGAGGACAGATACATGTGGGTAAGATGGAGGAGAGATAAAGAATTCCTACCTAACCGTTTCTGTCTTTGTAAAGTAAGCGAAGTCAATTGTTGCCAGTATGGGGCTGAGTGAGACGCTAAGAGAGTGATAAGCACGAGGAAGACCATAGGAGTAACTTCAGAATTAGGGAGCATTAAATGTTTTGCATAACTTTGCACTTCATTCTACTGTTTGGTCCTGTGTGCCCCAAAATGTGTGTATAATTATGTGCATATGCACTTAAGTACATGTGGGTATAGAAATTACCTTATAATTCCTGTTTTAAATTGATACTGCTGCACTTCTGCAAGAACTGTATCTTATCTACAGCATTGTCCCACTGGCAACTGATTTTTCATAAAGACTAAGTTACTTAAGAATCTGTTCAAATTACACAAAAGTAATCAATAGCTTCTGATACACAACACAAACACACACACACACACACACACACACACACACAAAACACACACACATATGCACTGCTTAACACATTAAAGATAATCTCAGGAATAAAAACAAAGACACTTTCTTTTGAATTCTCCACTTCTCTCTCAGTGCCTTCCATCTGTCTATAATTTGTGATTACTGGCTGATTGGTGATCTTCTGGTCTGCACTTGGGTCTGAATCTGTGCCTAAGTTTGTTGCCTGATGTGGATGCGTATCCGATGAGGCTTTACTCTGTATTTATTGAACAGCCTACAAAACATAGTATAGAAAGTAATAATGTAGTCTTTTTTTAAGAAAATTGTTTTATTCATTTTACATACCCACCACAGATCCCACTCTCATTCCTCCACCTGCTATGCACCCCCTACCCCAAGAAAGGTGCGGCCTTCCATGGGGAGTCAGCCAAAGCCTGGTACATTTAGGTGAGGCAGGACCAAGCCCCTCCCCGCTGTCTCAAGGCTGAACAAGGCATCCCACCATAGGTAATAGGCTCCAAAAAGCCAGCTCATGCACCAGGGATAGATCCTGATCTTGCTGCCAGGGGCCCCTTAAACAGGCCAAACTACACAGCTGTCTCCCACATGCAGAGGGCCTAGTTTGGTCCCATGTAGGCTCCACAGCTGTTGGTCTAAAGTTCATGAATTCCTACAAGCTTGGTTCAGTTGTCTCTGTAAATTTCCTTATCATAATCTTTACCCCCTTGCTCATAAAATACCTCTTCCCTCACTTAGACTGGACTCCCAGAGCTTGGCCTGGTGCTTGGCTGTGGATCCCTGCATCTGCTTCCATCAGTTACTGGATGAAGGCTCTATGATGACAGTTAGGGTATTCACCAATCTGATTACAGGGTATACCAGTTCAGGCACCCTCTCCACTATTGCTAGTAATCTAATGTGGGGTCATCCTTATGGAGTCCTGGGAATTTCCCTAGCACCAGGTTTCTCTCTAACCCATAATGTCTCCCTCTTTCATTACTCTCCCACTCCATCCCTTTCCTAGCTCGACCACCCCATACCCTCTCCTCTATTCTCTCCCCTTGTCCCCAGTTTACTCCAGAGATCTCATCTCCTTCCCCTTCCCAGGGTGATCCATGCGTCCCTCTTACAGTCCTCCTTATTACCCGACTTCTCTGGATCTGTGGGTTCTAGTCTGGTTATCTTTTGCTTTGCATCTATTATCCATTTATTAGTGAGTACATACCATGTTTGTCTTTCTGAGTCTGGGTTACCTGACTCAGTATGATATTTTCTAGTTCCACCCATTTGCCTGCAAATTTCATGATGTCATTGTTTTTTATAGCTGAGTAATATGCCATTGTATAAATGTACCACATTTTCCTTATCCATTCTTTGGTTGAGGGGGTATCTAGGTTGTTTCCAGGTTCTAGCAATTATGAATAATGCTGCTATGAACATAGTTGAGCAGGTGTCCTTGTGGTATGATTGAGCATACCTAAGAATGGTATCATTGGGTCATGAGGTAGATTGATTCCCAATTTTCTGAGAGATCACCATACTGATTTCCAAAGTGACTGTACAAGTTTGCACTCCCACCAACAGTGGAGGAAATTCCCCTTGCTCAGCATCCTCTCCAACATAAGCTGTCATCAGTGTTTTTGATCTTAGCCATGCTGACAGGTGTAAGATGGTATCTCAGATTAGTTTTGATTTCCATTTCCCTGATGCCCACAGATGTTGAGAAAGTCCTTAATGTCTTTTGGCCATTTGAGATTCTTCTGTTGAGAATTCTCTGTTTAGATCTGTAGCCCATTTTTTAATTGTATTGTTTGGTATTTTGATGTCTAGTTTCTTGAGTTCTTTATATATTTTGGAGATCAGCCCTCTGTCATGTGGAGTTGGTGAAGATCTTTTCCCATTCTGTAGGATGTTTGTTTTGTCTTATTTACTGTGTCCTTTGCCTTACACCGGCTTCTCAGTTTCAGGAGGTCCATTTCTTAATTGTTGTTCTCAGTTTCCATGCTCCTGATTATATTTAGGAAGTGATCTCCTGGGCCAATGCGGTCTAGGTTACTTCCTACTTTCTCTTCTGTCAGGTTCAGTTATTAGATTTATATTGAGGTCTTTGATCCACTGGGACTTGAGTTTTGTGCATGGCAATAGATATGGATCTATTTGCAGTCTTCTACATGTCAACATCTGATTATGCCAGCACCATTTGTTGAAGATGCTTTCTTTTTTCCATTGTACTGTTTTGGCTTCTTTGTCAAAAATCAGTTATTGATATGTGTGGGGATTAACTTCAGGGTCTTCTGTTCGATTCCACATGTCTGGTTTTATGCCAATACCAAGCTGTTTTTATTACTATAATGTTCTTTAGAGTTCTGTGAAGAAATGTGTTGGGATTTTGATGGAGATTGCATTGAATCTGTAGATTGCTTTGGGTAACATTGCCATTTTTATTATGTTGATTCTACTTATCCATGGGAGATCTTTCCATTTTCTGATATTCTTCAAGGACTTTAAGTTCTTGTCATACAGGTCTTTCACTTATTTGGTTAGAGTTACCCCAAGATATTTTATATTTTATGTGGCTATTGTAAAGGGTGATTTCTTTCTCAGCTTGTTTATCATGTGTGTATAGGAGGGCTACTGATTTTTTTTTTTTTTGAGTTAATCTTGTATCCTGCCACATTATTGATGGTGTTTTTAGCTGTAGGAGTTCCCTGGTAGAATTTTGGGGGTCACGTATGTAGACTATCATGTACAAATAGTGAAAGTTTGACTTCTTCCTTTCCAGTTCGTATCCCCTTGATCTCCTTTTGTTGTTGTATTGCTCTAGCTAGAACTTTGAGTACTATATTGAATAGATATGGGGAGAGTGGACAACCTTGTCTTATTCCTGATTTTAGTGGAATCACTTTGAGTTTCTCTCCATTTAATTTGATGTTGGCTGTAGGCTTGCTGTAAGTTGCCTTTATTATGTTTAGGTATGTTCCTTGTATTCCCGATCTCTCCAGGACCTTTATCATGAAGGGTTTTTGGATTTTGTCAAATGCTTTTTCAGGATCTAATGAGATGATTATATGTTTTTTTTATTTGGTTTATTTATATGATGGATTACATTGGCAGATTTTCATACGTTGAACCATCCCTGCATCTCTTGGATGAAGCCTGCTTGATCATGATGGATGATTTTTTTTTTATTTTTGGATTTTGTTTGCCAGTATTTTATTGAGTATTTTTGCATCAATGTTCATGAGGGAGAGTGGTCTGTAATTCTCTTTCTTTGTTGCATCTTTGTGTGGTTTGGGTATCAGGGTAACTGTAGCCTCATAAAAAGCATTTAGCAATGTTCCTTCTGTTTCTACTGTATAGAACAATTTGAGGAGTATTGGTATTAGCTCTTTTTTGAAATTCTGGTAGAATTCTGCATTGAAACCATCTGGCCCTGGGGTTTTTCTGGTTGGGAAATAAATAAAATATCACTGCA
The DNA here is from genome assembly GCF_903995425.1 of Onychomys torridus. NCBI lineage: Eukaryota > Metazoa > Chordata > Mammalia > Rodentia > Cricetidae > Onychomys > Onychomys torridus. The sequence continues at coordinate 77,016,209 of NC_050455.1, forward strand.
CATAGTCTTAAGTAATTTCAAGGCATATTATTATTAACTTGGTCTGGAGGTCTGGGCCAAGTTCAACCCCTTTGGGGTCAAGAGCTATTTTCATAAAATTGTCTCTCCTCATGTATACTGCATTAAGAGAAGAAAAAAGCAGACTCTATTTGAGTATTTTCTTGACTACAAATCTCTGTCTCTAGACCATGTCTGAGCCTTTTCAAGAGTTTATTTTTTAGTGAGAGATAATACCTTACATGTTATGGAAACTGTTTTCTACAGTTCTTCTCTCACTAATATAGCCTAGTCACCCTTCCTGAGACTGGATAGGCTCCTGATCAGGGCTGCCTAATGTGGAGCACTACTGACTGAGGGAAGGATATTCCTTCTATGCTGTAAAGAAGAGTTAAACTATTGCCTTACGTAAGTGACAATTTTTGGAGTATTTTAACCTAATTTTGCATTTCATATGTCCAGACTAATGGCTGTTCTTATTTCCTTCCCAAACAGGTGGCCGCTCTAGAAGCACGTCTTGTGCCTGTTCTGCACTCTCTTTGGCCTTGGCTTTTGATGGAGGATTCATTGATGCAAATTGCCTTGCAGTTGCTTTGTGTCTATACTGCTAATTTTCCAACTGGTAACTGGAATTCAGTGCTGTTTTCTATAATAAATTAAACTACTAGTTTTATATGATGTTATTAAGCTGGACTGGGAAAATATGTATGTTGATGTCTTTCTCCTTATAAGTGTATATTTGTCAAAGGCAAAATTTCATATGGGTCTTCTGACTCCAGAGCAATTTAAGAATATGTTTGTTAACCCAGGAGAGTCATTGGATAGTTCAGGAAGTAGATTGGCCTGATTATATGGTTGTAGGAAACTCTATCCAGTGAGAACATCTAAAGGGTGAAAATTTATGAAGAAGATAGGTGAAGATTAGAGCTGTTATAGATTCTAGAACAGGAGACAGGCATGATAGAAGTTAGTTCAAGCTACTGTTGGTTTTGTGAAAGTTGGTATCACTGAGACTTCCTTTATATTCATTCACTTGGCAGGTATTTTATTGACAGACTATTAAGTATTAGACTGTGAGGGGAACAAAAGAGTAGATGGTTCTAGGAAGAGAAGAGGCATGAAGTTAGTTTTTAGAAGGGAGGCAAAGTAAGTGTGTTGGGTGTGTTTAGTACCCATATGGTCAGGCATAGAAGGTTTCACTGGTCAGCAAGTATGTATGATTTCTTCTGGCAACATTTAGTAGCTCAGCAACAGAGATGTCCACATACCAAAAGGTGTACAGGGAAGGGATGGAAAATAAAGTCAACTATGAGCCCATCTTGTCACTGCTACAGGCTATGATAACATATTTCTTTGAATAGTCTAGTACCTAAGGCTGTCTGCATATAACAGAGTGAAGCTTATGAACTGCACCGGATTCCATGTCTGATTGTAAATCGGAATGTCCTCTCTTCCTTCTGCTGCTGCTTTCTCTGTCCCTTTCTTCTGCTTGAATAATCTCTTCTCAATGTATCTTCTATCTCCACCTCCCCTTTAGTGTGGCCAGTTCAGCATAACCTAGGAAAGAGGGAAGGATAAAAAGTGAATTGCTAAGTGTGAAGCAAAAATATATAAAAATTTTAACTAATTTGTGCTATATGCATCATTAACCTTTATAGAATATTAGAAGTGGTTAGGGTACCACTAACCTAAGCAGAAATCTTATTGTTCTATTTGATGTGTTTCTAAGCAAAAATACATCATTTAATAGAAACATTGGTATTTGGATATAGCTGTAAAGTTAGGAACACGGGGAGGATTTTTTGTATTTTGTGTGTACTTGTCATGTGTGAGTTTATTTCACAGACTGTTCAATTCCAATGTGACTATATAAGCTGTTCTACTTGCATGAACTTTCACAAAGTAACTTTACTTTGGGTTCAGATTACGAAGTACTCACCAAAATGTATTTCTAACTCTTTCATGTTTTTTTAATCCCCCAATAAGTCTCATGGTTACTCAGAGAATACTGAACTCTGGGGAGCCACAGATGCCACTGCTTGCTTCTGCTGCCTATGAACTCTTTGACCTTAAACAACCCATGAACAGGCTTTTCTGAGTTCTTTATCTTTACCTGAGTACTATGGAAAATAGTGTTTGAGCTATCTCAATTATCCTTTCATTGTTAAAATTCTGTTCTTTCACATGAGGGTTTATTTAGCTGCCTCTTTTGTGACTCTTAAAAAAAACACTCATTATGCTAATCTAAACTTTTCTTAAAAAAAAAACAAAAAAACAAAAAAACCCAAGTTGACATTTTAGTGCCCCATTGAGATAATTATACTCTGAGTCAATCTGTTGGGTTGAATGTACACATTAGCATTAGGCTTCTCTAGTGCCTAATGCAGTTCGTGGGTAGATGACCAAGTCATTTTGACAGACATATATGCTTACCAGTTTGTGTTTTAAAAACGAAGAAGTGGAACAGAGGCAACTCTGTGACAGGCTTTTTCTTTTGAAGGCTGCAGTTCTCTTTGTTGGTCAAATTATGGACAATATGTGCAAACTGCCCACAGAGGCACCCCCAGCAACTCCCTGATACTGTGTATCCTGAAGCTTGCTTCTCAGATGCCTGCAGAGAACACCACCATTCAGCAGATGGTTTTTATGTTTCTTTCAAACCTGGCCTTATCTCATGACTGTAAGGGAGTAATTCAGAAGGTAAGCACTTAGCTTCTCCTATATGTCATAAAAGAGTTATTTGGCAAAATAATCCTCTCAAATCAAGTTTTAGAAGTCAGTTTCTGTGACTGTTGTCTTAGGATTTCAAGACACTTTTTCTTGAAGGGTTGTTAAAAGAGTCAAGAAGCTGTCCTTCAAGCCGGTTTGGAGGAGTCAGCCTGAAGCAGCAGTAAACTGATGATGCTGTGTCCCTCTAGTCATCTTCACTGCCTTCACATTGTGTTCACCTCAAAAATGGCGGCTAGGAAAACACAGGAATCATACAGATTATTATTCAGTCTGTACACAGACCAGTCAAACAGTGACAATTCCTGTTCATATGATGGTGACAGGAAGCTGTATGGAGTCAAAGCCCCTTTTTTGCTTCTTTATGGCATGCATTGCCATTCTGTGAGGTCTCTGGATCTGCACTTCTAAACCTTCACTTCTTATCACTAATTCTAACTGAGTGTATAAAGAAAGGGAATGGGTGAGACAAACTCTAGTCCACGTGGACAGGGAGCAGAGCATCTTTATGGTTATAAATGAACAGAATCCCTACTTGTGAATATCTTTTAAAATTTGAATATTATCAGATCTGTTACTTACTAATGACAGTGATTTGAGTGTTTTGTCATGTCCCTCCTCTCCCCTGCTTAGAGGTAAGACATAGGAGTTGAGTATCCCCTATACTGTTTTATGTCTCTGAACCCTTGAAAGATAGTTTGAATATAATCACCAAATAAATTGAAATGGCTCTCTTACTAAGGAAATGGATTGATTGGTCTTACTATGGAAATAGTCACTCAGCTCACTCTGGCTCATGAGTGCCATTACATTTTTCAGAAATGTCTCAAGTCTGTTGTAATATTATCTTGAAATGCTCCTTGGTGAGAGTGTTCACACCATGTAACTTGGCAGACACTTTAATCAGTGATCTTCCTCATCCTCATTCAGCCAGTTCAGTGTATTTACTAGCATACAGCTAGATAATTTCTTCATGTACATGCTGATATTTCTACCCTTTGTTCATATGCGTGCATGTGCAGTTATATACTTATGTACCATGTATGTCATGTTGTATAGATATATATATTTGAATATATTTCTTTATACATATTTTCATATAAATGTGCATATTTCATATCTATTTACATATTTGTCAGTTCTTCTGCAAGTGATATATACAACTTGAACCAGATGTATGAGATTACCTTCTTCAAAATGAGAGGTATACACATACTCATAAATTTAAGGACAAAACCCCTGTGACTATAATGGTTTGAACACCTTCACTCCTACTAGAGTTGTTAACCCCTGTGCAGGCTAGATTTGGGTTCCTTGCCTTTCCTCCTACAGGGTATCTTTAATGAGTAGCAAAATTGCCAGAAGGCTGATAAGAAAGGGAACTCAGGAGGCCAACTCTGAATTATCAACCATAATAGAGTTGACTATAGTTTATTTCATCCATTATCAGGAAAAAAATAGCAGGAATTAAAATTTAAGCACTATTTTTGCCTTTACATTTTTACTTGGAAATTGTATAGTTGAAGCATTTGGAAGAATGAGAAATTAAAACTAGGGAAAAGGATATCAAAATGTTAGTTAATTGGTCACCAAGGGACTAGGAAAATAATTTTAAAAAAAGACCTGAAAAGAAAACAATATTCTATCTTTACCTACAGAGCAACTTCCTACAGCACTTCCTGTCCCTGACATTGCCTAAAGGAGGAAATAAACATCTCAGCAATCTGGCCATTCTATGGTTGAAGTTACTCCTAAATATATCATTTGGAGAAGATGGACAGCAAATGATCTTGAGGCTGGATGGCTGCTTAGACTTACTCACAGAGATGAGCAAATACAAGCATAAGAGCAGCTCTTACATACCTCTGCTGATTTTTCATAACATTTGCTTCAGTCCTGCTAATAAGCCTAAAATCCTGGCTAATGGTAAGTAGCCACATCATTTCACACATGTTTAGACCATTCTACTCATATTAAAACACAAAGTAGCTCTATAATTTCCCGGATATTTCTTAAACACCTGTTATGTTTAAAACCTGTGGGAGGCAGGGGCTGGGGGCTGGAGTAGGTATTCAAGAATGGGTCTAGCCTCTGCATGTTGATCAACAACTGTCATTCCTGGGGACCCATTAGGTACAGGGTGTAGCTGGGAGAGAGCAGCAGTGGACAGTGCTAGTCCCAATCTCCTGCTCCACTTCTCTCTGTCTCTTCTTGATCTGCTGTTATTCCTGTTCCCCTTCATTTCTTTATCTATCTTCGAGCAAATGAAAACTGTGGAACAGCTGTCTCAGTTGTAACTCCTGACCTTCTTCATCCTGCCCTGTGTCCCTCCCTTCCTGAACCATTCCCCTCCCCAATCCTACCTTTTCCCATAACATGATCACTCTCTGATATACTAAGAGTTTTATATGTGTGACTCTTCATTTCTCTGCCTTTTACACTGAGACATAAGCTGTCTGTGTGTGTGCATCTGTCACCCAGGGTTGTGCCTGTCACCAGTAAACACTCCTTTAGTAATTGAGAGGTCCTGACAGGCAAACTTGAAAGCCACAACCAGATAGGGAAATCATTCTCTGAGATGTAGGGTAACTGGAGGCAATTCAAAAGGAGTCCAGGGGGGAAAGAAACAAGGAAGGAATTGGAGGAATCTGTTTCTGAAACCACAATTAACAGGTAGGTGGGTGTGAATTTCATATGAAATTTTATAGGAGACACCCTATTGTGACAAGGGGAGGGGAACCTTTACCTGCCCATCATTCTGGTCCAGAATGCTCCTCTATGGGAGACACCCTATTGTGATAGGTCCTGAATGCTCCTCTGTGGGAGACACCCTATTGTGATGAGGGGAGGGGTAGACTTTAATTGCCCATCCTTCTCGTCCTGATTGCTCCTCTCACCTTACATAGCTTCTGTGAAACTAAATTCTCCATCCACAAAATACTCCTTTCTTTGTTTTAGTAAGAAAGAGTTTATAGAAGCACAGAAAGTGCCTAGCCTTGTTGCTTGTACATGGTAGATAGTTTAAGATATTAACCCTCTTTTCTGTCTATATTTTACACCTAATTTTTCTCAGAGACTTAACTACTCCAAGATTTCCAAGTGAATAGAAATGACTCTGTGCTAATGTTTTGTGTTCATATATTAGTGCTTCCATTTTTTATAACAGTTATAGAATTGTTGAAAATGTTGTACAGAAAATTGTTCAAGTTCAGCCATCTTCATTCAGACTCACCTCAATTGACTAGATTTGCACCCAGTCTTCCAGCGCTCTTGTGCTGACAGTCCTTTCCACCCCTGGGACATATACAACACTGGTTATCGTTCAGTCCTCTTCCACTGCATCTGCTTTGGTCCTCACATCTATAAGTAAGGACAATGACAAGCCCCACTTCAGGTGGTAAGATGAATACAGATCATCTGCTGACAGTCCTGATTCATGGGAGCAGCTCAATAGCATCTGGTCTATTCCCCATTCTCAGAGTAAGTGTTTTTTGTCCCCCTGCTTATTATAACCTTACTGTTGAGTCAGGAAAAGGAAGACTTGCGGTGTGTGTGTGTGGTTGGGGGGTGTTGAGGAAATCTACACTTTACACTTCTACATCTCTGGATTTGTTATGGATTTCCTTATAATCAGCAGTGTTTTCTCTCTCCTGTCAGTATTAAGCAGATGGACACAGTTGGAGAGAAATTATTTTTCCTACTCTCTTCACACTTGACTTCAGTGGGCTTTCTAGGTAAGAGACAGCTGTAGAGGCTCTATGTGGAGCTGTGAGGACCTGTCACAGGCTTTCCACATGGTGAGCCAGACAGTAGGCTTTAGGAGAGTTAGTTAAGTTACAGAACTAAGGCAGGCTGCACCAGACATGTGGTGTAAATGGTTAGGATTGATTGTGCATTGGGCTTGACCTGGGTGCTAAAAAGATCCACAGTTTACCCAGTTTCTAGTAATATTCAGAGTGAGTATCTTTTGTAAAAACACACTGAATAAGTGCCATACAAATTCACATCAAATTGTCCTAAGTTATGGGAAAGGTAGTGAGAAACTTAAAGGCCAATTTTGATTGACAACTTGTGTCTAAGTGAACAGCTCTTTTGCTTGAAGTAAATTTGCCAGTATTATTGCTTAGCTTTTGTCTAGAACATCAAAGAGAAGAAAGGAGTAATAACTTTCAGATGAGACTCTCCTTAGGACATGAAGCTGGAGCTTCAAAGACCCATTCTTGTAGGAGAAAAGAAGATTAGAATAACAATACTCCCCCAGGCTTCACTGGATGCATAAGGAACACATTGTTCTTCCTAGCCTTTTCCTTCAGAGGTACATGTTCTTGATGTGATCCCTGATTGGTTGATAGTGATCATGAGTCTTGGCAAGCAAAATTCCTCTGCTGGATAAAGGACAAGTTTATGCTAGACTTCAGAGAACTGCCAGAAATAACTTTTCAGGGCACTAACAAGAACAGTTAATCAAGTACATTGGGAAATTTAGCAATCTGAATAAGAATCAGCAGAGGAAATGATACCAACTTCTCTACCTAGATTACAAATAATTGTAAGTATTTCTGTCATTTCAGGATGTTCTACTGAACATTGTTACTTTAGAACATTAATAGCCTAAATTTAAGTTATTATGGATATCTGTTACTAACAATATACAATTTAGATGCAGCAAAAGAGATAATTTAGGAACAAGAAAATAGATTAGCAAAATATTCAGAATGCAGCAGAGATGAGAAAGGATTAAAAACAGAAAAGTTAAGCGATATGACAAATACTATGAGGCAATCTAAAATGTTTTAATAAAATTATAACTGAAGAGGAAAAAGAGAATGGAAGAGGAAATGTTTAAAGGGGGATAATGGTTATTTCTTTTTTGAGCAGGGGAAGAAAGGGTTTATTTCAATCTTAAAGCCATCAAGAAAAGCCAAGACTACTTGGTGGTGTAGTGGAAACCAGCGGCATCAAGCCAGACCAATGACTAGTGGCAGTGAACACTTGCAAGAAAAGATGAACAGACTAAAGGGTATAAACTGTGTGACTCATGGGCCACACTACAGCTTCCATAGCTAGATTCTTCTTTATTTTTTTGTTTTTGGTTTGGATTTTGGTTTGTCTCTTGGTTTTGTTTGGGTTTTGGTTTTTCTTTTAAATTTGGTTTTGATTTGGGTAGGGGGAGGTTGCAAGGGCAGAGGGCAAATGCAAGGAGACAGGGAGATAAGTTGGATCTAAATGCATGATATGAAATCCATAAAGAATCAATAAAAGTTATAATTTAAAAAAAAAAAGAAAGAAAGAAAAGCCAAGTCAGGGACCACCAGGCAGGAACTTGAAGCAAAAACCACTGAAGAATTCTACTTACCTGCTTGCTCCCTTCCTTTGCTCAGCTAGCTTCCTCATACAACCCAGGACCATGTGCCAAGGCTAGATTGGTCCACCTGGGGTAGGCCAACCTCCATTAATTAGCAACTAAGAAAATGCCTTGACCTTCTCCACCCCACACACATAAAAGACGACTGGCCAGCCTGACAGGCAGTTCCTTGGTTGAGGTTCCTTCTTCCCACACATTTTAAGTTGACAACTAAGAGAGACATCATGGGCTAGCTCTCTTAACAAAGTATGAACTGTATCAAACTGAATTTCATCTTTAGTTTCTGTGGCTCAACCCTATGCTTTTCTGTTTTCTTCTTTTTTTTTCTTTTCTTTTTTTGAGAATTTCATACAATATGCTTTGATCATACCTTCCACCCTCAGACTCCTCCCAGATCACCTCTCCTGCCTTACCCACACAAGTTGCACACCCCCCCCCAACCCTTGAGTGCAGTCTATGCTGTTTGTATATTCTCAGATGTGTGGTCCTCATTCAAGTGTGGTTCCTTTCCTGTTTGTCTGCTCTTTATCTTCTTCACTTGTCTTATTGTTACAGCTAAGACTTTCAGTTGTATGTTGAACATGATGGAGTAGAATGGAAATCCTTGTCATGTTCCTGATTGTAGTGGGAATGTTCTGAGTTTGGCTCCATTGCATCCATTAGGAGGATGTGGTTACACATCACCCACCAGGGACTACACTCTTAAGGAAAATTGACTCCCTGTTATAGCAGCTATTGGTGCCACTATTGGATGTGTAGGACTCCATGCCCACCTCTTCTGTCCATGCTAGGGTTCAGTCTAGTTTGTGCTTATACAGATCTTGTACATACTGTGACAACTGTTCTGAGTTTATATATCTACTTGTTCTGTTGTGTCTGAAAAACAGTTTCTCTATAGTCATCCATCACCTCTGACTCTCACAAACTTTTCACCCCTTCTTCCTGAATGATCTTTGAGCCTTGGGAAAGTGATATAGTAAAGATCTTCCATTTAGGGCTGAGAATTCCATTCTTGTTTTCTGTGTTTTGATGCTTGTTGGTTGTGTTTGTCACCATCTAGTGCAAATGGAAACTTCTCTGATAAAGTTTGAGAAATGCATCAATATATGAGTGCAATGAGAACTTCTTAGAAGTTGATTTAATATTATATCCATTTAGCACAGTGGTTCTCAACCTTTGGGTTGCGACCACTTTGGGGGTCACAGATTAGATAATCTACATATCAGATATTTACATTACAATTCATAACAGTTATGAAGTAGCAATGAAATAATTTTATGGCTGGGGGTCACCACAACATGAACTGTATTAAAAGGTTGCAGCACTAGGAAGGTTGAGAACCACTGGTTTAGCAGAGTTATAGTATTAGGTTCTCTCCTAGGATCTATGGCCTATCTAGTCACAGGTTCTTGCAAGCAACATAATCTCAACATAATAAAGCAATATAGAACAACCCCACAGTCATATCAAGAAGCTTCTCTAATGTGGGTTGAATGAGGCACAAATCATTTATCCAATCTGTGACTAATGGCTTCTTAGAAATTAGAAAATTTCCATTGATTTCTTTTCTTAAACTTTTATACCCACAGTTAATTTGTAATTGTTATTCAGTCATGAGTTGATGAATGGAATTGTAATCTAATCTCTGCCCAGTAAATTTGAACCTGATAGTAGTATGCTATGTCTTATGCTACATGTCCTATGTAGGATATGTTCATTTAACTGATGTGTCTTTCAGCTTTCTCACTAAACAAACCTTGATTAACACATTTCTTGAATTCTTTGTATTTATATCTCACTCTTGCTAATTCATTTATAATTCTTAAGTCACTTAAGGTATTTAAAATTAGATTTATAATCATTTATAGTTTCCTATTATGTGTTCTTACGTTTTAATTAGAATTCATTCCAACTTCTTGAACTTAAAATGTCTTATGTGCTTTTTTTGTATGCATGTTATATTTCATAATAAAGTATTGTCTTTAAATTTCTTATTCACTTACTTTAACAGAGGGCTAATGCATTAATTGGCCTGTAAATGTGGCTTATTAAAAATGATAAGTGAAAGTTACTTGTTAAAGAAGTTATGATATAAACTTAGTTAAATCATAAGGATTATATTATCTGAATGTTTGGGGATATAAAATTACTTGATGATTCTCAGTTGGAACAAAATGAAATTACTGTCATATTTTATGTAGCCACCCACAATCCATATGCCAAATTACATCTGATAGCTATTTATATAGACTAATTTTGGATAGGGTATTTTATAGGAAAGCCAAGTATTCAGGCAGGAGGGGCCGTGTGGGTAGAACATGACTGTTCCTTACCTGCCTACCACCTTGTCATTCTACCACACAAATTGCTTTAAACTTTGTGGGACATTTTTTTTTTCCTTTTTCTTACAAAAGAGTTTGAATTCCTTCCAAAAATGTCACTGGGATTAGTTACTTTTTCATTGCTGTGATAGAATATTCTGACAAAAACCAAGTTAGGGAAGAAAGAGTTTATTTTGGCTTACAGTTCTGGAGGGATATACTCTTACCATGGTAGGGAAGGCATGACAGCAGAAGGGACAGAGTCCATCATGGTAGGGACACATGACAGCAGAAGGACAGAGTCCATCATGGTAGGAACACAGGACAGCAGAAGGACAGAGACCATCATGGTAGGAACACAGGACAGCAGAAGTTTGAGGCCCTCCTGACAGTCAGGAAACATAATGGTCATGTTTTATTTCCACATAGTAAGTAGAGATAGGAAGTAGGGCTAAGCTTTAAAACCTCAAAGCCTACCTTTATTAACATACTTCCTATAGTGCTTAAGGCTCTACCTCCTAGAGTTTCTACAACCTTCTCTAACAGTAGCACGACTGAGTCTGTAGGGCACATTTTTTTAGTCAAATCACAACATAATTTATAACAAAATGTTATGATGTTGAACTTTCATTCCGGTAGTATTTATTGAGTCCCTATAACATAGTGGCAGTGTGATTTGTATACATTAAAGAGACACCCCCCCCACCTAGCCCTCCCGCCCCTCCCACCCCTCCCCTGCACACACACACCTTTAAGGCAGGGCAGACTTTTATTTGGGAGAAAACCTGCAGAGGAGTCTCTGCAAGAATTAAAGCCTACCTGCTTATAAGCCAAGGTAGCTAAAGGGAGAAGGGGGAGGAGACAGGAATGAAGTAGAAAAGATTCCTTTGGGGGCCTGAGATTGCCCTTTGCTTTTAGTAAACAACGAATGGTGAGTAGTGAGTGAAACAGTGTATGTGGCCAGTAAACATCTCCTAAGCCAGCCATTATCCGGGGTCTGCAGTTCTGGAATGCTAATTACTGTGACTTCAGTAAATTATAACCAAGATGGAAGAACTCTTTTAGAGGGGATGGTCATGGCTAATACTTATTTCTGTAGGTAGGTATAGAAGAAGGTGCAGCAGTTCTTGTACTTGTAGCTCTTCCTGCTGTGCAAGGTCACTGTCCTCATCTGAGAGATCTTGGGGCAGTTTCTGGTATCCGAAAATTGGGAGGAAGGGAATCTGTGAGGGAGGAGTCCTGCCTCAGTGGTATCCAAGCCTGCTGATACCTTCTAGCTGTCTTATGCGCTCTCCTCAAGAGACACCACCTTAAAATCATTTAAGAGATGGACATCAAGTCAATTTAAATGTGTCTAGTTGCCATTGAAAGCATAGAGTATCCATTCTTGCTGACCTTCAGGCACAGGTAATCATGGGATCTAGGTAGATGAAGTGAGAGTATTGCAGAACCATATGAGTGTGGATCAGCTTATCTGAGAGTAGATAAAATTAAGACAGCAGTTGCATACACAAAGTCCAGACATTAATAGCGTCCCTATTAAGATTGTAATATATTTAATCCATTTCTATGGTGGAGATCCAGAGGTCCAGTTTTAGAACTGTTGGCCAAAGGGATGGTAGTGTTTGGTATGGTCTTAGTATGTTCTTATGGATCTTGTAAAGAAGAAACTAGCAAGATTATCAAAAATATATAAATGGTAGGATGTTCCTAGTTAGGAAAAGCATGCGAGCCCTGTAATTTGGTTACATCTGGAGTTGCTGTGATTATCCCCCACCTACCACGTCAGTAGCCCAGATGTAAAGCCCGACCCATTGTTTATTTATATCATTATCAATGAGTTAACATTTGTTATACTTTCCCACTGGATATTTAAGACCATGCAGGTGGCCAAAATTAATCATTCTTTTTACTATCAAAGCCAGTTGAGGGTCTGGTTCTCAGGGGTCAATCTTTCGTAGAACAGTACTAGTTTAGTTAGATCTGCTGGGTAGTTAACTTGTAAATAGTTTGCTGAAACATGTTTCACCTTTAAAAACACAATGTTTTAAAAATCATATAACTGAGAAAAATAATGAAATTTAATGATACATTAAAATAATAAAAGTAAGTTTAAATTTTGTTTGAAACATCTTGACACTTGCCTTGGAAGTAGATGCCTCTGAATCTTCACTTAAAATGATCAGACTGGTATACATAATTAGTAAGTCTTGATTCTCTGATAGCTTTGCAAAAAAGAACATTTCTTATATATTGAAATACCATCAAGTCAAATTTTCTTGTGATGTAAAATACAAAATTCCCATTCTATAGTATATTTGTATAGTGGCAATTATGCTTTTATGACAGATACTCTATTTTTGTACATGTGAAAATTGGAGTTATAACAGAATAATTTAATATAATTCATAATATACTTACTTTTATATTATTGTCCTTCAGTGCATAAACTTGTGTTGAACTTGGACCAGAAAATTTAGAGAGCACTGACATCCAGATCATCTGTACCTGGTGTGAAAAGATTGTTCTGAGATACCCCTTCACATGCCTCAAATTATAAAAGATGTTATTTGAGGATAGCAACTTGTGTTTTTATTCTAATGGACAGTTATTCTGTTTATTGTCATAGATAAGAATACAGTGAAGTGTATGGAACTGAACTTTTATAATTTGCTTATTTGTAGAAAAAATTGTTACTCTTCTGGCTACCTGTTTAGAAAGTGAGAATCAAAATGCCCAGAGGATCGGAGCGGCTTCACTTTGGGCTCTAATTTACAATTATCAAAAGGTTAGTTTTTAAATTCATTGTTTGAAATGGAGGGAGGGGATTTGGTGCAGTGAAATAATTAAGACTCTTCAGATGCATTCAAGAATATTAGAGAAAAAATTAAAAAAATAAAAATAAATAAAAATTTTTAAAAAAGAATATTAGAGGAATACCAGCTAAAGGTAAAAATGAACTTGCAGACCCAAGTTCCCTTTGTTCATTCATATGATTAATAATCTATCAGTTAATATTTTCATTATTTCACCAGGGCTCAATTCAGAACAGTACTTCTGTTTAAGTGAATTTCCCTTTCAATTTGTTGTAATTTTAGTAAAAATTATTTCTTTGTACAATTTGCCCAGGAGAAATGCATCTTGATGGAAGACTGAATAGTAGTTTTATCCATGTAGGTGATTTGCCTTTCTTGTGTTTATGTCATCACTTAATTTTACAATGATTTCAGTCTCTTTAGGAGCAAAGCACAGGGGCTGCCCAGAAGAGTGAAGGCAAGGGGGTACTGTGGCCACCCATTCTCTGGCCCCTGGTCTTCTTTTACTGCAAACATTTCTTTACTCAGTGAAATACACAAGAATATCTAGGGGTGATTCAATAGCCAGATGGCAGTGCTAGGGTACACAGATTTCCTGGAGATGTCATACCTCAGCTAGCCACCCATGCCTGTGTGGCTCCTCTTCTCCCTGGACCAAGCGGTTGTTGCATCCTTCTTGCATGGGCTAAGCAGAGGTTTGGGCATCTTAAAGTCCCTCAGTAAATATTTATTGAACAACCAGTAATGTTGGAAGTACTTAATCTGAAATTTAATACTTGAGGTAATGAGAAATTCCCTAAGGATGATTACTCAAAAGTAGCAGACTGAGGTTAGGGGAGAGAGTAAGAATGAAGGGAAAGGTCGCAAAACTGTAGAAAAGGGACCAGGTTAACTTAGAGAGGAATGGAGGGGAAGCCTCAGAAGGTCCAGTGGGCTTGACACAGTAGTAGACTGAACTAGTATCTGACCATCTATATTTCTGTATCTTAACTCTGTCCTGTTTAACACTGTAGTTGGTAAAAGGCAGTTAGTATTGCATTATTCTCATCCTTAATATTTGGGAATAAATCTAACTAATAGATTGTTTTATCTTCTCCAGGCAAAAGCAACTTTGAAAAACCCATCAATAAAAAGAAGAGTGGATGAAGCATATTCCATAGCAAAGAGAAGTAAGTTCCAAGGGCTTACAATTAAATGTGATAAGTACTAAGTGAAATTTCTGGTTACTGAAACATTTGAGCAGGCCATTGAGAAATGGCAGTGTTGTGCATTGCTTAGTTAGGTTTTGAGAAATATTATCAAAGTGCTATCAGATGGGCCCACATTTAGCCTGTGCTTTTCATGGTAATGGTTTTTTTTAACATAATAGAATGTCTGTAAGATGAGTATATGAAATATAAGTTTCTTAAAATGGGTCTGTGATCTTTCTCTTCGTCAGTTTTCTTCTTGCTCATTTATTATTTATTTGTTTGTTTGTTTGTTTATTGCCATCAGCTGCTACTCTGCTATAGAGTTTTTGGATTATAAGAATTGGGCCCAGTTAGAATTGATCTTGAAAAGAAAACTTTGATTTAACTTCAGGGAGCTGAAGTCTTCCAGGCATAGATTCTGCTGCCCCTGTAACCACATTTCCCTGTGATCTGCAATCATGATTTGGGAGGTTTCCTTTTCAGAGCATGGTAGTCATTTTAAATGAGCCAGTTTTCAATGTGCATTATGCTCCCAACACTTTTATCTCAAGATAACCAAGTATGTCTTTCCTGTACTGTAGTAGATCTGTTTGTTGTTAATGGTTATTTCTGAAGATTGGTTTGTTTCTAGCTGTGATCTGGAATTTCAAGAGGAAATGGGGAATTGGGTTATGTTAAAGTTTATAATTTTAGAGAGATGGTATGTAAGAAACATTATGGTATTTATTCTGAATTATAATTTTTATGTGAGTTGTGGAGATGTATCCTTAAATATGCTCTAGATAAGCCATCCATAAGAAATGAAAATTTTCTAACATCTTAATTTTATAAATGTGAAGTATTTTTATAATTCTAGTTTATCAAGAACATAAATAGCTTGCTAGTAAATCTTTTTCATAGCTTCATGAGGGAGTGTCTACCCCAATATGTAGCATTAAATTTAATAAATTGGTATTTATAATTTTTATTTTCCTATATCAGCTTTCTCCAATTCAGAAGAAAACCCTCTAAATGCCTACTATTTGAAATGCCTTGAAAATCTTGTACAGCTGCTTAACTATTCCTGAGCCGTGAGGTACTCTGCTCCAGAGCTGACCCCATCCACAGGAGATCTGCTCAGAGACCAGCTTTGCACAGCAGCTGTTCCCTGAATGTGCTGACTCTGCAATATTAGTGGCTGCCTTCCCTGTGGGACATCACCAACATACTGGAAGGAGTAGAACTGGTGACTCCCCACTGTGCCTTCCTGGCAGCTTTCAGAAGTGAAGACTTGCTGACCCAAGATGCTGCAGACGTAGAGTTCTGGCAGTATAAACATTTTTATACTTTTCTATGCAATGTGTTTTGTAAAAATCCTATTTAATAGATATTTAATAAAATAATATTTTTAGAAACAAAAATTGACTAGCATTACTTAAAGACTTTTCAAAGTGTATTTTGTTCTTTGAGAATTTCATCTATGCAATGTAGTTTGATTGTATATTTGTCACACACTCCTACAATTCTGCCCAGACCTTCCCCCACACCATGTCCCCATCCTAACTTTGTATCCTCTTTTATTTAATTAAGATAACCCATTAAGTTTAATTAATGTCAACCATAAGTACATGGATGTGAAATCAGAGCATGGTCTATCTATACCTCTAAATAAAACTGATTCTACCTCCCCTAGAAGCCATGGGCTCTTAATAGAATAGTGATGAGAGGTTGTGTGCCCCTCCTCCCCATCCATTCTAGACTATTGACTGGATTGCTTGTGCAGGGAACTAGAGCTGCCATGAGAACAATGTTCCTGTCATGTCCAAGAAGACACTGTTTTCCCCAGTATTTCCTAACCTATGACTCTCCCCCCACCACCTTCTAAGATGTTCTCTGAGACTTTTGGGAAGAGGGTTATCCCATCTGTGCCTCAGCACTCCAGTGATGCTTATTCTCTACACTTTGACCTTTTGTTTACATGTTTTTCCACAGCACACTCACAGAGATGTTTCTCTGATGAGATCTGAGAGCTGTGCTGTGGTATGGGCAGAGAGATACCTACTTAAAAGATATCTTCATATTACCTCCATTTAGGAGAATAATAGTAATAGGTTCTTCTCGCAGGCCTATGAGCTCCATTGCCATGGGTACTTGCCCAGGTTTACCAAGCATTAGTTTCCTTTTGTGGAGTGTGATAGCTGTTTTTGGATGTCAACATGACTACATATGGAATTAACTAAAACCCAAGTGGCTGAGTATACTATGAGGGATTTTTTTTTTTCTTATTGAAGTATTTGAAATGGGAAGACCCACCTTTAGTCTGAATTTTTTGCGGTGGGAAAATCCACCTTAAATCTGGGCCACACTTTTGGGTGGCAGCCTGTATAAAGGCCATGGAAGAAGAAAGCTCTTGCTCTTTGCTGCTTGTCCCTGCTCTTACTAGCAAATTAATTCCTTTTATGGCATTAGATCCTACTTCTTCAGGTTCCAGTGTATACTGAAGACCATCTGATAATCCAGCCTTGTGGACTGAACAACTGCTGGATTCTTGGACTTTTTGTTGGTAGATAACCATTGTTGGACTTGATGGATCATAGCCTATAAACTAATAAATCCCATATTGTGATATGTAGATATAAATATAGATATATAGATATATGTAGGTAGAGTTTTCCTGCCTGGCCCACAGTCAGGACAAATCTCTCTTACCCACTAGTCCCACAGTCGTTCAGACCCAACCAAGTAAGCACACAGAGACTTATATTGTTTACAAACTGTATGGCCATGTCAGGCTTCTTATTATCTAGTTCTTTTATCTTAAATTAACCCATTTCTATTGCCACATGGCTCCTGGCTTACCAGTACCTTACATCTTTCTTGTCATGGCAATGGCTGGCAGTGTCTCTCTCCCAGCCTTTACTTCCCAGAATTCTCCCCCTCCTTGTCCCGCCTACCCTATCCTTCCTGCCTGGCTACTGGCCAATCAGCACTTTATTTATTTTTACCCAATCAGAGCAACACATTTGATGTGCCTTGGGATGTTCTGTATGTCAAATGTGTTGCTCTGATTGGGTAAAATAAATAAAGTGCTGATTGGCCAGTAGCCAATTCTACCTGTTTATTCTACCTGTTCTGTTCCTCTACAGAACCCTAACCTGGAGTGAACCTTAAATCCACCTACAAGGCAGTTACCCCTATAACATTCATGTTCCTACTGTATGTATGGGCATAACTTGCTAAGCTGGTCATTATTGTAGCTAACCAGATTAATAGTGGGCAGCACTTCTGGTTACTTTCCTACTACAGGAGCCTACATAGCACCTTCTAATACCCTGAAGCTAGCCAACACAGAACATGCTTGCAGACTTTTATCAGTTTCATGAATATTGTTTTAGGAACAAAAAGGAATTTTATCTTGGTCTCTCTCCTGTTTAGATCTTTTTTCATAGAATCTGATCCTGTTTGTACCAATCTTGACTTTTATACTTGGAGAGTACATGAGGCTGAAGTGCATGTGGGTAAGTGTGTGTGACTTTAGAGCTTCCTTGCAGAATGGTTAGTGTCACTGACTTCTTTTTATGCGATTTAAAAATCATTTATCATTTTCATCTTTCAAGTTAAGAAAGGCTGTGTAATCATGAATTGAAGCATATACTAGTGGCTGTATAGACCCTGGATGAGCTCTGTAGAACACTATAACCTTTTTAATTTGTTAATTTTGTTTATTTATTTAAAGACAATTTCTTGCTTTGTAGCCTGGGCTGGCCTCAAACTCATAGTCCTCTTGCCGCAGACTCCTGAGTGCTATGATTTCAGATTATATCACCAAACCTAGCTGATATAATTATTCTTAGTTAAGATGCAGTTTACTGGGTTTTCAACATCTACTTTTAAGTTTTCTCTTTACTTGGTGTACATGTGCATGTGTGCCACAGCACTCATGTGGATGTCAAAGGACAAGACATGTTTTTGAAGTATAGTTGTACATATCAGGATAACTAGCCTATCCATCATGTTCAAACATTCAAAATTCTATCAGCTACTTGGAAATAAAATTGTTTTCAACCCTATATATTCTCTTTGGGCTGCAGAACATTAGAAGTTATTCCTCATGTCCAGCTACATTTCTTTTTTTTTTTCTTTCTTTTTTTTTGAGCTGAGGATTGAATCCAGGACTTTGCACTTGCTAGGCAAGCGCTCTACCATTGCGCTAAATCCCCAACCTCCCAGTTACATTTCTTTTGTGTATTTCCCTTTTGTGTATAGTTTTGAATTCAATACATAAACAAAAACCAGTTCAAGTATAGGATAAGTGTCCTAAAATCCGCAACCCCAAATTCTCTGAAATCTGAAATTATTTAAATAATTGAGCCAGAACTATAGCCACAAAATACAAGTCAAATATTGATACTAGAACAAGTTTGTACTCTATGAAAATTATTAGAGATATTTAACAGAGTCCAAAATGCTCTGAAACCTGAAACTTTTTGAGCAAAGTCACTCAAAAGTTTTCTGTTTCCAGATTAGGGATGTTCAGCTTAGAAAGTCTATGTAATTATTCCAAACAAGAAAAACAGCATCGATAAAAATGTCTTTTGGAATAACTGGTCCTCAGTATGTGCTGAGCAATTATTTGGGAGTTTTACCCTTTTTTTTTTTCTTTTTTCTTTTTTTTTTTTTTTTTGTTTTTTTTTTCGAGACAGGGTTTCTCTGTGTAGCTTTGCACCTTTTTCCTGGAACTCACTTTGGAGACCAGGCTGGCCTCGAACTCATAGAGATCCACCTGCCTCTGCCTCCCAAGTGCTGGGATTACAGGCGTGCGCCACTACTGCCCGGCAGGAGTTTTACACTTCTTAAATTTAGGAGACGAAATTGTGTATGAGAGAAATAACAACTGTAATCCATATGTATGTGTGTGTGTACATGGATGTACACATACCTACATATAGTTATATACTCTTATTTTATAAAATAATTCAGGAAGTTTTCTAATTATATTTTCTTTAATATGAAAACACTTTTATTAAATGCTCTCAGCAAATTTCTTCAGTCAATCAATAAAATAATCCATGGATGATTATTATGTATTTTATATACTTAATTATTTATTCATTCATTATTTTTGAGACAGAGTCTTGCTACATTGCTAGTATGAGATTTGCAGTTTTCCAGTTCCTGAGTAGCTGGCATCATAGGTGTGTGATCCTTAAGCCAGAAGTACAATCACAATTTCAAATATTTAAATAATGAGTTTGTATTATGTTAGACGTATTGACTAGAGCTGGGAAAAATCAAAGAAGCTCTGAAGTTTCTCAGGACGTTAATTTGAAATAACAAGAATACCAATTTTTCTAAAATACACATTGAGTTAGTAATTTTTCCTTTGTTATGACAAATAACTGGACCAAAGTAACTTAATGAAAGATTTCTGTGGGTTCACAGTTCAAAGGAACATGGTGGAGAAGATTTGGTGGCAGGAGCCTGTGGCAGCTGGCCACATCGTAACGACTATCACTAACAGCTCAGACTGTTTCCTCCCTTCTCTATCCAGGACCTGCAGCCCATAGACTGATGCCACCCAGTCTGGAGTCCCTTATGAATAACACCCAGTGGTTTTGTTCCCATGGTGATTCTTTGTTTGTTTATTTGTTTGTTTGTTTTGAGACAGGGTTCCTCTGTGCAGCTCTGGCTGTCCGGGAACTGGCTGTGTAGAGCAGCAGGCTGGCCTCAAGCTCAGAGTGCCACCACTCCCCAGTGCCACCACTCCCCAGCTCCCATGTTCGTTCTGAATCCCATCAAGATGAAAAACAGGAGTAAACGTCACACAAACAACCCTAAAACCGGGAATCCTGGGGATGTTTACTCTCTTTTACCCTGATTTTTGTATTTCATGTCACTTTATTTTCTTGAAGTTCTTCCTGATGAGTAAGATGGATTTTGTTATAACTTCCATTTAAGGAGATTTTTGTATGTCCCCAAGCACTAGTCTTAGAACTTTTACTAATTAATTAATCTCCCTAAAATAATACTGTTATTCTTATGTTAGATTCTGTGAGTTAATTCTATTGGCTGTGAAGAGATACCATGACCAAGGTAATTTATAAGAGAAAGTGTTTAACTGGGGACTTGCTTACAATTTCAGAGGCTGAGTTCATGACCATTACGGCAGGGAGTATGGCAGCAGCAGGCATGCAGGCATTGGAGCAGTAGCTGAGAGCTTACATCTTAACCTGCAAGTAAGAGAAAAGAGAGAGGGAGAAAGACAGAGAGAAAGGGGGCTGGGGGAGACTAGACCTGGAGTGGGCTTTTGAAGTCTTAACATCCACACCTAGGAACATATGTCCAACAAGGCCATACCTCCTAATCCTTCTCAAAATAGTTCCACCAACTTGGGACCAAGCATTCAAATATATGAAGCTGTGGGGGCATTCTCATCAAACTACCACACAGGTAGATAAGTATATAGTCAAGAGTGATAATTTGTTCACTTTTGGTGAATGGGTAAGAATGGATCCCAAGATACCTGCCAATACCCCTAAATTTTGGTTCTGTTTCTTAATCCCCAAGCTATACTGCAACCATACTTTCATCTACCACTCCAGTGATTGAAAAAGGATTTGTGTTTGGATCTTGTGAATAACCACTGCTTTTCTGGAAAAGAAAAAAAAAAAGTTGCTCTCTTCAAGAGAATGATCATATTCTTTATGATTCATTGATTGACTTTTCACACATCCTACTATGCTATGCCATGCTCCTTTGGAACCAGGGATAGTTGTGACTTTCTCCCCTAGGAGTTCTGTTAGTCAGGCTGTGATGGACAGTTACTAGAGAAGCTCATGTCCGAAGTCCTGGGGTGGATGTTGAGCAGTCAGCAAATATTAAGAACCTGTCTTGCCTGGCTCTGTACATAGACACTGAATGAACCTGGGTAGTCGGTACAATTAATTCTCTAACATCATGTGCTGAACGTTTCTTTTTCTGATTAACTTGTAAAAGCGGAAAGTTGAAATACACATATTATTACCTTACTAATCAAAAGAAAATCTTTAAAGAATGTAACTTACTGCCATCCAACAAGTAAGGGATATGAATGGTACCGATGCGTTGTGTCTGAATAAAGGAAACAGGGTGAACTGAGACTTTATTCTTTGTAGGTTCATACTTAGGAACCCTCTTACACAACTTAAGCAGTAGGTCTCGTGGGACCGCATGAGAATCTGCAGGACATGAAGTTCACACTGTACAAGACTGCCAAGACCCCAGGAATCCTGAGCCCTGGCATCAGCGCACACAAGGAGCTCAGTGTGATCCTATTTTCAATGTACTCGACACTTCTCTTTGCATCTCATTTGCTCCTTCTGCATTGAAATCTGTTTCAGAAAATAAAATCTTGTTTAATGTTTCACAGAACACCCTTAGGGGCATATATAATAAATCTCTCTTTAATTTTGCAAAAAATGGGTGTTCTATATAGACTTCTTTTTTTCAGTATATTCTCTCTGACAGTGGCCATGCCTTTGGTCTATTAGTGTTTTGTAGATTGATCTGGTCAGTGATTTAAGCATCCTAGGGCAGACTTTTTGCAGTTTCCTGTGAATTCTGAAAACATTGTTCCTCCTGATTCTTGATTAGAACATTTTTCCTTTGGCATAATATGGAACACATCAGGTAATAAAATGGAAATTTACTGTTAATTGTTTTCTAATTATTTATAAAGATTGATTGTGGAGTTTAGATGGTTTGGTGATTTCCAGAGCTCTTGCAGCTCTTCCATAGGACCCAAGTTTAATCCCCAGCACCCAAAACTAGGCAGCTCACAACCATCTCTAACTCAGCTCTGGGTTATCTATCTCCTTCTTCTGACCTCTGTAGGCACCTGCACTCATGCGCAGAATACACATAATTAAAAATGAATTGCATAATAAAATGTTGTTAAAAAGTTAACTGTCCAGAATCTGTTTATGGGTATAATGCCTGTTTTAAGTCACTTCCTATATCTGCTTGGAAAAACCATGGTTTCATAGAGCTAAAAATCCTAGACAACATGGCTTTAAGCTTCAGTGAGTGAGGATTTTGCTTCTTACATTTTCTTCCTTCCTTCTCTCCTCACCATCTCCTCATTCTTTCTTGTACATTTTCCACTTTTTAGATCCAAACTGGTGATGAGGCCACAGCCAACTGTCCTCATGCACTGAAGTGCCCATCTTTCTGCTTTCTCATTAATTCATGCTACCTTCAGTAAGTTGACTGGTGAGAAAAAAAAGCATCTCCAGCTGACTGTTATCTTTTCAGAGAAGCTTTCCTGAGTTTAACAACTTGCACATTTGCATTCACTCCTTGAAGTGAACATCACATGTGATCTCTCGAGCTTGCAAGGGAGGCTAAGAACTGTCATCCCTCATCTGGACTCAGGGCCATGTCTAGGAAAATTGGTCTCTGTCATTCAAAAAATGGACAGTTTGCTTAGGTAACCACCATTCTCTTCCCCAGATAGCAGTACTCTAAATTGATTGAACAAAAAGAAAATGAGACATTATAGGTAGAAGCATTATTCTCCCAAATAGACGGTAAGGAAGGTTTGCTACTTTACCGAATTGTTTCATGTTCATTGAGACTTTGTGATTAGTTCTAATTGCACAACTGAAAATATTAGTATGAGACAACAAAGCAAGATGTATTTCAGTGTGTATGAAGACTGCTTCTCTTCAGTACCCTGGGTGGAATCTACCCTGTGAATGGAAGCTGTCAAATTCTTCCTTCCTGTTGTGAAGCAATGAGGCTAGGAAGAAAGCAGTCTTACTGAACATATTCCCAATGTTCAGAAAGACAACAATTTAAAATTAGATGATCAATTAAAAAGAAAATGATTTCAGAAATTTAATAATATCTACCTCCCAGACTATGCAGTATCTAAATGTTTATCAATTCTCCAGTCTTTTGAAAGGCTGAGGCCTTTTAAATGTAGTTCATACTGTTTGGTCATAAGCCACACTTAATCTGTCTGGATGGAAATTCTCTAGTTCTAGGCTTTGAGAGTGGAAAAATATTAATGCACTTGTTAAACAATCAAAACTAACTACTTTCAGTTTGCTGTTGTTGGTAGACATGTATGTTTATGAATGTTGTGTGCATCTGCATATACCTGCAGAGATGAGGCAGCTGTAAACTTCTGCTTTGGGTGCTGGGAGCCCAACTCCACATCTCTGGAAGAGCAGCAAGAACTCTTAACTGCTGAAGCATCTCTCCAGCATTCAAATTGTTTTGTTGTTGCTTTACCATTTGTCTCTAGGAAGTCTTCCATTTTTGACAGTCACATCCGGTAATAGTTTGTGATTTCTTGTTAGCAATTCTGTAAAGCATTTAACTTAGTTTTTATATAATTATTTTGTTTCTGCATTTGTCATTAATGTTTTCCCAAATTCTAAAACTGCAGTAACAACTTTAAGTGTTGCAGATGACTCAGGAAGACACAAAGCTTTCCTGCCGTCAGGAAGAAGAGGCCCTGCAATGGAAAATAGCCCACCAGTCCCACTTCCAACCCACACTCATGTGTGCCTTTCTTGGCCATGATATTTTACTGGAAAAAAACTTGCAGGTATGGCCAGCCCCTCCTCTGTGTCAGTTAAAAACAGAGTCCCTATCAGATTCCCAGGATTCTTCAAACTTTAAGGACCTTTTGTTTGTTTTCATGTGTTACTCCTTGCCTAGTTCCCTATTATTAAGAACAAAACTTGTCTGAGAATATGTACTTGCTCAGATAGTATTCTCAGCTCACCTTTTACCTCAGTGCCATCTTCAGATTCTCTGATATGCTGATCCATGTCCTTTCTTCTCTGACCTCTGATTTAACTCACCTTCTTTCCCACAGTTTTCTCCCATCTTCCTCCACCTTCCATTTCTACCTATTATAAAAGCTCAAGTGAAATGTCACCTTTCCCAGGAATTTCTCTACTCTGAGTTTACACACCTACTTCAAGTGTTAGTTTAACTTTTAGATCACTTAGTTCTTCTGCCCATGTGTTGTGCTCATTAGTATATAGTCAATGCTTCCACCGACTTCATGAAACATGACCTTGGGTAAACTTGGGACTTGATGCTTTTTGTGATACCATGACAAACAGATGCAAGGAGTGTGTCTATCTGAATGAATGAGTATGAAAAATACCTCAGTGAAACTAAGCATAACATAGAGTAAGTCAGGCTTACATGTAGTTCTAATGACTGCAGGAATATACAAAACCATTAGTGTTTCTTTTGTGGATCCTGAATAAGTTGTGTTATGTTCTTTTTAAAAAGAGAAATCCATAAGTGTTAATTCAAATCAATTTTTACATTTTTAAATTTCATAAAGAAGAAAGTAATGAAGTCTTACATGCTAGCTATGGTGTGAAAATAAAGCCAACACTGGCAAGAAAGAAGCCACCATGCTTTGAGGATCTCTAAGAATCATAATTGGGAGTGTGGCATCAATGTCAGCTTTTGGAAAATAAAATAGCAAGTTCTGAAAGTGACATAAGCTTCACTTGCAGCAGTGTGTCACCTGGTGTGTCACTGAGACTGAATGAGATCAGCTTCCTCCCAGTTCTCACTTCCTAGTGTTCACACATGGCAGCAAAACTCTGAAAGAACCTGCCTTTGAACACGATTCATGTGACACATGTTTATTTGCAAAGAAATAGAGAAAATAGAGGTAAAAGCTGGAGGAGCATTTATTAGCTCAACTTAATGAAAACCAATAGCAATGCACATTGTTTCTGATACCTCCACAGTAAGGAATACCATCTATAATTGCATTACTTTAAAACTTTAAAGCTTATTTCTTGGCAGCAGCTGATAACACATAGCTCCAGCTGCATGCAGAAAGATATTGAGAGTCCGTATTGTCAATTTAAGTTTGAACCCAAAGGGAAAGCTCTGACTACAGTCTAACTCCCAACTGGCAGGTCCAACACAAATGACATTGCCTGTGAATAAGTTAAGGATTTAATTTTCTGGAGCTGGTGATGAATCAGACCCTAAACTACCAAGACTGTTGATAACCTCCTCTTAAATTTATCGCAAGGGTATATTAATTCTTAGAGAAACTGAGGCACAGATTAAGAACCAGAAAGTTTCTGTGCACAGATCAAACTTGCACCCTGAGAGACACAAATTCAGGCACACATATTTGAGAACCTTACAGATTCCAAACCAATTTTATTAGGTGCTTATTACGGCAGACATCCCTGAACTCTAATGTTGATGTCCCTTCAAAGTGTCTATTTTTAAGCTAGAACTTTATGACTCAAGATGATCATGTCCAGAGGGGATCCTGTGAGCCAGATTTGTGACACAAGCTGAACATGCCCCAAGTGTTTCTATTGCCATCTTTACATTGCAACCTGAACATGCCCCAGAGGCATTCTCTCACCCATCTTCTTGTCACAACATGAGCATGCCCACAGGCATCCCTTTCTGTCTCTTTATGATATAGTCTGGACATACCTAAAATTCTTCTGGTCTGTCACTTTTTACCTTTTGAGAATGTAGTCTATAACCTTGAGCTAAGAATAGCAAATATTCGCCAGCCATATTTCCTTTTGGAACTGTTTTGTTAATATTTTTTGTACTACTGGTGATTAGACCTTGAGCATATTGGCAGGTCCTGTATCATTGAGTTGTATCCTCAGCACTTGAACTATGTTTTTAAACTAAGCATGCTTATTAATGTATTTCTTGATTGGGCATGCTCCTAAAAGTGCCTTTTCTCTATGTTCTTTATGAATAGATACCGTTTCCCCAGATAATATTCCTTTAGAAATAACTCCCATGCTTACCTTATGTGCTTCAGGTAACAAGTCTTAGGCCACTGAATCATTTCTTCTTTACCTTATTTTGATTTTGCACTTAACCAAGATGTGAAGCATTGAATTTGAAAGACTTTGAAAGACAAAACTCACTAGTGGACATGAAGGTTACAAATGCTTGCAAGAATTTAGGGTTTTTTTCTGCATCAATTGAGAGAATCATATACTTTTTATCCTTAAAACTATCTATGTGCTGCATTATATTTATTGATTTGCATATGTTATGTAAAACTTGCTTCCCTGGTATAAAGCCCAGCTTAGTCATGGTGTATGTATGATCTGTGGTGATACATTATGTACCCTAATAAAATATGCCTGAAGATCAGAGAACAGAACAAGACACTAGATTAAACATAGATGTCAGGCAGTGGTGACACACACCTTCAATCCTAGCACTAGGGAGGCAGAGATCTGTTTGGATCTCTGAGTTCAAAGCCACCCTGGACTACATGAGATTGACTCAGTCTAGGAAAGAAAACAGAGCCAGGCAGTGGTGGCACACACCTTTAATCCCAGTACTGGGAAGCACACATGCCTTTAATCCCAGGAAGTGATGGCTGGGTGGAGAAAGGAGCATAAGGCATCAGAAGGCAGGAACAAAAGGCCTTCGGTAGAAGCGCCTCTTTCAGCTAGAGGCTTTTTGGCTAAGGAGTGGTAGAGGTAAGATACAGCAGTGGCTTGTTCCTTTGTCTCTCTGATCTTTCAGAATTTACACCAATATCTGGTATAGGGTTTTTTTGTTTGTTTTTGTTTTTGTATTATAAAACTGATTTAAGATTCGAGCAACAATGATCTTTACATATTGAATTTGGTATGCAAGAGTTTGAGAGTTTTTGTGTGGATACTCATTTGGTGAATTGGTTTATAGTTTTTGTTGGATTTTTATATCATTTTGGCATAAGAGTAATGCTAGCTTTATATGCTGAGTTTGATAGGGTTTCTTCCCTATCTACTTTATGGAACAATATCTATCTTTCCTTATTTCTTGCACTTTTCTAGTATCCTTTTACTTGTACAGATTCTTTGGATTTCCATGTGGGATGTGTGTGTGTGTGTGTGTGTGTGTGTGTGTGTGTGTTCATGAAAACTGAAAGAGGATTTTGAGAATGCAAGAAGAGCTCAAAGTGGTAGTGGGATGCACGTGATATGAAAATAGAAGTGACACTGTCTGAAGGAGAGAGAAGTAAACAGGCCAGAGGAAGGAATGGAGGAGGCCAGTGGGGAGGTTGATGAATTACAGTGTGATGGTGAACATTTTGTTCAAAATTTTAAGATTGCTGTGCTTAAGAGAACTATAAAACAAAAACGCCTCTAACTTATAAACCCCACTTGTCCAAGCACACCTAACTTCCTGGAATGCTAGGACTGTTCTTGTCATTATCTGGCCCTGTACAATTTTAACAAAACTATTATTCATGTAAGATAACAACCTATGTTTTCCCTTCTGTAAACACGCTTGCTTGCCCCTGACTCCACATAGGCGAGATATGTGCCTGATTACATGTAGGCAGGAAGTATGTCAGGATGTACGTTTGCCCTTGATTGTACGAAGGCAGGCAGTATGCATAGCATTATGAGTTTTGCATTTATAAACCCCTGACTACTGTAATTCAGGGATGTGTCTTGGGAGTCCACTGGGATGCAGTCCTGACACCATGAGTATCCAGCACTGGTATCTAAATAAAGCCTCTTCTTTGTTAAAATTAATTCATGGTCAGACTGGTGAATCTGAATGAACCCAGACCCGTAACAAGAGCAAACTATAATTATATATATATATATAATTTCTTGTGCTGACTTTTATTTTACTATAAAACTTTATTTTAACTTTACTATAAAATTATTTTTATAAAATAGAAGTTAAGTCAGTGCAATTGAATAACACTACCTCACGATAGAAGAACAGTGCAACTTAATCTATTGAACACAAGACATAGCAAATTCAAGTTGGTACTGATAGCTCCTTAACCAACTGCTATTATTCTGCTAAATGGTGAGTATATAACTACCCTCTGAGATTATATCTCTAGACCCATAGATTAATACAGCTATCAGAAGTCATCAAAGTTTCTTTGTGCACTGTAGTTAGTGCAGAGAACAAGTATTAGAGAGTGCTCAGCTGCAAATGGGACATCTGTATCATACCTCTTCCCCAAGGCTCAGTGACCATCAAACAAGCATGTGTGGATAGAATATAAAACCCAGAGGCCAAGGAAGACTGGACTGAAATAGTGTCATCCAGACAGAACGAGACTAGTGCATCCATGAGACCATAGCAGCTATTTGCTTGTACAAGGTCAAGTCAACATTCTAATATCAAAGGGAAGGAATTCAGGAGTCCTCACCTTAACTGAGAAGCTTTTAGGGGATGGAGTGTTAGTTTTATTTTAGGTTATGGCCTCTGGTAAGTCTACCATGCTCCAGCGGATGTCCCCATGCACATTTGGAATCAGTAGATTTTTTTAAAGGACTTAAAGTAAAGAAGGGGTGGTCAGATGAATCTAGGAGGAGTTAGGCATTAAGAGTAGAGATGAATATGATCGAAAACATTGTATGACATTCTAAAATAATTAATAAAAAGTAGAAGAAGCCAGGCACAAAAAGGATTCATAACAATTATTCTACTTCTAGAAGAATGATAATTGCCATTATTGATGTCTGGTGATAGAGGCCATAATTACTGTAACCTATAAGTGGTTGTTTACTGAAAAGGACACAAAGTAACCTGGGCTCTTTTACTTCATCTGTTGGATATCTCAATACAGGTTATGGTAACCGATGCATGCACAGATATTATTCATATTATTATATATATATTATAGTTTAATAAGGCACTGAAAATTAACTATAGATAATTGACACATGATGGACATTAATAAGGAAAATACAAGAGGTGTGAGAAAAAGAAAATGTTATGTTGTTTTTAAGGCTGTGAATGAATTTTTTTTTGGTTTGTTTGTTTGTTTGAAAGAACAGGTACAAATTAAAAGGAAGAAAAAAGTCATTAGTAGAACCATGACAGAAACAAATCACAACATATCATTAAAAGTAAATTGCCTAAACTCATAAATATAAGTTCAAAGGATTGAACTAAGTATCTATAAATTTACATTGTCTCCAGGATTGGAATAAAAGGATAAAAAGTCCCAGTGACAAGCATAGAAAACTTCCTTTCATGTTACTGGTCAGGAGAGTATAAGAGACCCTCAGTATGGGCTATTGCCATTACCTTTCAGGAAACAAGGTAAGGATCTATTGCTGATCACACCACACACTTCAGACATAGGATTTGGAGGCATAAATGTATGGATATGATGTGGAGGCCTTCTCACTGAGGGCTATCCCTCAAAGTTTTGGACAGAGACATGCAAGCTCCCATCAGAGAAAAGCAGTCAAGAGCCACATCCAGCTGTAATGCCAACAAATCACAACTGTGACAGACATGGCAAGATATTCTGATAAGTGCAGTAGTGACACTTATCTGGGGTAACCAAGAAACACCGAATCAGACTTAAGGCCCGCTTAATGGAAGAGAATCCATGCCCATTACTGTAAACTTAGCCAACTACTTGTGGTAGGTGAGGCCTTGGAAACTAGGAGAGAATCTAGTACTGTCAGTTCCCTCAACCAGTATGATCTGAAACTGCATTCTGAAACTCATCTTTATACCCACAGACACATGTGGCTCTCATCTCTCATCAAAGAAGCTTCTTTTTGCAGTGAACTAGGGAAAGCCACAACTGACTCAGCCGCAACAGTGGATTGAGAATGGGGTGCGTTTCTCCAGTTGATACATTTGCCACACAACTCCTGCAGTTAAGGCTCAGGAAACATCGTGGAAGAAGGGACAGGAAGATTTTAAGAGCAGAGGGTTAATGCATCTGCTACAAGATTGAATAAGGACGTGAAGTGGGGAAAAGGGTGTGGACCTGGGAGGAATTGTGGGAGGAGTGAAAGGTGAACACTATTCAGATACATTTATAAACCTCTCTAAAATTAATAAAAAATTCTAAACCGAATAAATAAATAAAAATAAAATATGTAAGTTATGAGCAATAATGAGAAAAATGATAACCAAAATAAAATTATTGTCATGAAAAAATTGACTTTAATATTAAAAATTACATAGAGATGAAAAAAGCCACTACAATGAGTCAATTCACCAAGAATATGTATTTTCAAAAATTTATATATTTAATAACTTTGAAGTAGATGAAGCTAATTTGTTCTAGAGTTTCTAGAATAAATTGTTAAACCTGCCATCACTTTAGTAGATTTATTTTTGTATTCTTTTTGTTTTTTGTTTTTGTTTGTTTACTTGATTTTCTCCTATTAGTTAAAATAGATTCTTTTCTCATACAGTATATTCTGATTGTAGATACCCCTCCCTCTACTCCACTTAACTCTTCCTACCTCTTATTCCATCTAGCTCCACTCCCTTTCTGTCTCCCATTAGAAAAGATCAGGCTTCTAAGAGAGCAAGAACAACCAAACACAACAAAATAAAACATAAGTAATACAAAAGCCATCAAAATCACATCGAAGTTAGACAAGACAAACCAACAGAAGGAACAAGAGGTCACAAGAATCAGAGACCTACACTCAGGTCCCATAAAAATACTGAATTGAAAGCTATAATATATGCAGAGGACGGCACAGATACATGCTGGCCCTTTGCTTGCTGCTTCAGTCTGTGAGTTCATATGAGTTTTAGAGAGCCCTTTTCTCCTGGTGTCCTTTATCCCCTCTGGCTCTTCACACTTTCTGCCTCCTCTTTTGCAGGGTTCCCTAAGCTTGAAATGGAGGGATTTGATGGAGACATTCTCTTACGGCAGAATGTCCGGTTGTGGGTCTTTATTTGTTTATCGATTGCAGGAGGAAGCTTTGCTGATGATGACTGAACAAGGTAATGATTTATGAGCATAGGAGATATTATTAGAAGTCATTTTGTACTGCTTTTTTTTTTTTTTTTTTTTTTTTGAGGTAGGTCTAACACTGAAGCCCAACATGACCTTGAACTTGGGGCACTCCTCCTATCTCCACCTCTCCAAACAAAGTTTGTGGAAGGAATAAATTACTACTTATAGATCAAGATGGAAAAGACATAAAAAGAATGTGGAAAACCTGAACATCTCAACTGGCAACTTTGAGCCACAAGATTTGGCAAAGTTTTGCTACTTAAATTTAAGGAAAATAGGCTTTTCTGTGGTCCATGTCTACTTGATCCTGGACAAATTTGTGTGTTACAAGCAGTCTTTCCACTTTGTAATTCAGTTATAACTAATTAAAAAAAAAAAGATAACGTGTGTTGATGTATTTGAAGACTGACAGATTTCTGAATAACCCTAAAGTTAAAGCAGAAACCACAATGGAAATTCCTGAATGCTGATGGATGATGAGAGAGTGTACCCACAATACCTGTGGGGTGGAGCAGAGGCAGTTCTCACAACTGTCCTCCAGAAAAACTTTGTCTTTAAATCTGCATAAAACGAAGGCCTCCAAATTAGTGAGTAGAATGTCTGTTAGAAGTTTGAAAAAACGTGACAGAATTTATGTCTGGGTCTTCAATTCAATTCAAACTGTACATATTCATAATACTTTTGTTCAAAAGTTAAGTTGCTGTAGAAGTGAGGGTGTATTTATGGGACCTCTACTCTTCCATTGGTCTATATATCTGGCTTTTGTTTGCGTGCTTTTGTGTTTTGTATGCCAAAACCAATCTGTTTGGTTACTTTAGCTTTGTAGTAAAGTTTGAGATGTAGTATTATAATACCTTCTCTACTTAAGATTGCCTTGAAAAGCTGGGCGATGGTGGCACACTCCTTTAATCCCAGCACTCGGCAGGCAGAGGCAGGTGGATATTTGTGAGTTCGAGGCCAGCCTGGTCTACAGAGCGAGATCCAGGAAAGGTGCAAAGCTACACAGAGAAACCCTGTCCCAAAAAAAAAAAAAAAAAAAAAAAGATTGCCTTGCCTTGATTATTCCTGGTCTTTCTACTTCTGTATGAATTTCAGAATCACTTTTCTAGTGTCATGAAATGAATCATTGGAAATTTTATGGTGAATGTGTAATTCTGTAAACCACTTTTCTTTTTCTTTATTATTTCCATACAACATATTTCGATCATATTTTCTCTCCCTTAGCTTTTTCCAGATCCTCCTCACCTACCTGTCTGCCCTCCCAACTTCTTGTTCTTTCTCCCTTTCTCAAATGAAAGGAAAAAACAAAAATCAAAAGAAAGAAACAAAAAAAAAGAAAGAAAAAAACAATCATCAAATCACACCAAAACAAAAAAAGCACATGAAAAACATGAAATCCATTTTTATTTTAGTCAGCTATTCCTGGGTTTGAGACCTACCTGGGAATTCAGTTGATATACCCAGTGACACTCCATTGGAGAATTCTGATTTCCCCTGTCAGAATAGCTTCTTGGAAAAGGGTACAACTTCTACTTCCACTTTTCTGTGCTCAGATTTTATCTGGTTTAAACTTGTATAGGTCCTTTGCATGCTGTTTCAGTCTCTGCCAGTTCATCTATGTATCAATCCTATTGTATCTGGAAGACTATTTCCTTGGAGTCATCCATTACCTCTGGCTCTTACAATCATTCTACCTTCTCTTGTGCATAAAGAAACGTCATTTAGGGCTTAGTGTTCCAAAGACTTTCTGTAAATTGTCCAGTTGTGGGTCTCTGTGTCAATTACCATTTACTGTGAAAAGAAGCTTCTCTAATGAGGGCTGAACAATGCACTTAGGGCATGAAATTGGTATGGGCATAGCAACATGTCATTTGGAATCATTCTATGCTATGTTGTTTAGCAGAATAATAGTTGTAGGTTTTCCTCTAGGTTCTCGGCCACTTCAGCAGTGTCAGGTATGGTTTCCATCTCATGGCGTGGACCTTAAATCCAATTTTTAAAACAGTGATTGATTAATCCCATAACATTTATGCCACCATTGTATACCAGTATATCTTCTAGTCTCTGTAGGTCACAGGCTTTGTAGCTGGGTGATATTTACAATTACTTTTCTCCTCTGGTAGTATGCAAAAATATCTTCTAGAACCATTAGCTCTGGTCAGTATGGGTAAGGCTTCTGTTTGGCACCAGTTCAATCTCTTCCTGTTTGATGACATGAGTGAATGTCATCAGCATCAGGGCCTTATCACCAGGTAAAGTAACTAATAACCTTGGCAATATTATATGATATTTGGGGAAGTTTTTGAAAACCCTTTGGTCAATGACTCAATAAAATGTAACCCATTCCTGGCACTGTTGTGGTTACTTGGGACATTGTCTTCCCTATTATATGGTGACTCCATTTAAATTTTTTTCATGTACGTACATATTTTAGGAGCTTCTACAGTAATAGATTTCCATGTGGCTTTTCAAAAGACCTCTAATGTTAGTTGTACCTTACCGTATTCCCTTCTTTACAATGCCCTTACATCCTCTGTCCCCATTTAATATTACTAAGAACACTGTGTTTAATTTTCTCTTCCAATTAGATAACCACAGTGGGACTGAGGTGGGGGCAGGAGAGGATCTTCTAAGGATGGAAAAATAGAATACTTTATTACTGATTTCATTTTCATAACATTAACTCTGCCAATCCATGAGCATGACAGACCTGTCCATTTTAGAGATGACTGTAGAGACTAGGATTGTAGTCACTAGTGTGCAATTCCAGCATGAATGAGCTGTTTGCATGAGACTATAAAACATGAGGGATGCTATATGCACCACAAAAACCATTAAGCTGAGACAAAATTTGTATCTCAGTGAATCTAGAAAATAGATGTTGTAATCAAAGATTTCCCTTAAGCCTTAAGATTCAATGTTGAGGTTTAGTTTCACTTTGGGAATAGTTAGAGCACTTTATTTCCTATTATTTTTCCCTTTTTATAATGACAGCATCTGTGCTATAACTATCCCATCATTGTGTTTTAAAAAACATAAAACTTGTTGATTTCATAGCTCCATAACTTGGGAAGAATATGCCTGGGAGTGGACCATCCCTTGAGTCTCACCTGTATATGATGAGACTGTAGACTTCGGTTTTTTAAGTTGGTGCTGTAACACGAGTTCTATAGCTATTGGAATGAAATGGATATATTTTATATTGTAAAACAGCTTGGAATTGGAGAGACCTTGGGTGAAATATTTGTGTGATTCCATATGTTGTAATCTAGTATGTAAAAGATGTACATAAAAGTGATTAAGTCATAAGGAAAGACATGCACAAACACACTTAGTTTCCAGTACAGCATACTGATAGTAGCAGTGTGTTTTGATAGTTCAAGGGATAACACAACTAAGTCTACTTCATTAGAATGTCAAGAGCTAAGAAGGCAGCTTAAAAACTGTGCTGATATCCATGGCCATGCTAAAACTAGCTTGGCCCATGGTTGCACTAGAGTTCCATCTGAAATTAGAAAAGTAGAATAACTGAGCTTATTAAATTCAGATACACAACACAGAAAGTTTGAAAGCCCATAAATCTCAAAGAGATCCTCAAATCTCAAAGAGGTGAAGAATAGGCAAGGAAGGTTTTATATGAATGGATTTAATAATTTGTGAGTTGTGTGCTTGGTGTTTATGTCAAGAGAAAGTGTACCCTTCCCTTGCACAAAACATATACAGAAACACATACACACCACCACCACCACCACATACTACACACACATCACAGATATAACTGTATATAAATCAGAGCTTAGAGAAGATATAAAGAGACAGAGATTAACTGAAAGTAACACAAACAACTTCAAATTAATTGTTTAATACTGCATTTAAGCTCCCTCATTGTTTGGCCTCCAGCCTCCTGGGTAGCAACCCTACATTGCTCTGCAGAAGCATCTACCTGCTTTTAGGCCTCATTCCATGGCATAGAACCCTATACCATACATTCCTGGTGTGCACGGCCTATAAAGCAGGGCATTTCTGACTAAACTTCATCCTCAAACTAATTTGACAGTCAGTGCCAGCCATTTAACCAACTGCCTCTTTCCTTAAAATTTAGTGAGTCATTGCTTACAACAGTTGAAGATCTGTCTCTTTGTGCTCTAATAGGATGAGAAGATAGAACAAAGTAACTTCTCTTTCATACTAGGGGAGCTGTAGTTCCAAGTATGCCGGGAACAATTGCCATTTCCTTCCCTTAGCTTGCTTTATTGTACAAGACCTTTCACGTACAGTGTGTGTATGTGTATGTGTGTGTGTGTGTGTGTGTGTAGAACCACTCATATTTAGCACTTCAGAATAATCAAACTTATATTATTCACTTTCTAGATTGTGCTCTATGGAAAAGCAATATTAATACTTTCACTCATGGGATTGTTACTGGACCAAAGACAATTCTGACAAAGCCTAATGTTTCACTTTTACATCTAAACTACTATGAGATACTTCTCAATTCTGAGAACTTGATCTGACTTCTGAACCACCATAAAGGCTTTAGAATTCTGTGGCTTAAGGTTTGATTCATTTTATTTTGGGCTTTTGCTGTCACTGTTCTTCAGCTCTTTTGTTTCTGTGTACTTTCCCCAAGAGGTCACATCACCTCTTTTGACTTCACTCATTGCCTCTGTGGGAAGGTCATGGATGTGCTTGCAAATTGTTTCCCTTATTTATAACTGCTTCATCCTCCCACTATCCAACTGCCTCCCCCATGCTTGACTTCTCAGATCCCGTAGGTCTGAGTAGCTCCATCCCTGGAGTAATTCAAGTTTCTTCTGTGTTCTGGCAATCACTCTCAGAATAGCATCAGCACTAGAATATTCTGTTTTCCCTGGAGCTGTTTGCTGCAGCTGACAAGCAGCAATTCTCCAACCTCAGATACTGGTATCCAGTTACTGCATGATATGTAGAGATCACACAGTCTTAGAGATTATATAGTCTCTCCATGAAGTTTGGAGAATGTTTTCAATTTACTTGTCCATGGGATTTTATAAGGAGTTATGGGAGTTAAGTAATAACAAAGAGACACATGGTTGGATTGAAAATGAGATAAAATATACTACCATAAGCTCATGTGTATTTCCTCTCCTAAAATATGTCTGCATTTGTTTCAGTGCTAGGGATAAAACTCAGGGCTTTATGCATCCTAGGCAATCACCCTACTGCTGGGGGTGTCTTTCTGTGTGCTGTGAATGTGTTGCTCTGATTGATTAATAAATAAAACACTGATTGGCCAGTAGCCAGGCAGGAAGTATAGTATAGGCAGGATAAACAGAGAGAAGAATGCTGGGAACAGGAAGGCTGAGTCAGGAGTCGCCAGCCACCACTAAAGGAAAAGCAACATGCCAACAGACTGGTAAAGCCATGGTGGAACATGTGACAACATACAGATTAACAGAAATGGGCTGAGTTTAAATGTAAGAGCTAGTCAGTAGTTAGCCTGAGCTAATGGCCCAGCAGTTTAATTAATATAAGCCTCTGTATGTTTACTTGGGGGATGTGGGTGGGAGAAATTTGTTCCAACCACTGGCTGGCTGGGACACAGAAAAACATTTAGTTATACCCTACCCCTGAGTTAAACTCCCAACCCCTGTTCAAATATTAACAGACTATAGTTTTAACTACTCATTTTTACTGATCTTGTGAAAACTGTAGCACAACTGAGCATGTCTGTTAACATTAAGCTCGTGGACACTCTCAGAAATGGTTCTTCTCTTTCTACCCTCACTTCCTCTTCAAAATCCTCAGATAATTAGCTCAATTTTGTCCTATAGGTCACTGAAGTAAAAGGAGTCTTAGTGCCAAGTTACATAATGGACTATATGATGTATACTATATAATTAGAGCTCTCCAAAAGGAAAGTCAGTGGTGTTCATGTTATTCTATAATATGTGATGAACTCTTCTTTCAAGAGAGAAGGATGATTGTGGAAGTTACTGCAGTACAGAGTCCAGGGCTCTTTCACACGCGATCCACCTAAGGTGATTAGGCAGGACAAATGTGACAACTGTACTTTGTAGAGATACCATAACATCATGAACAAATCTTCAGGGAATTCCACAGTCATTGTCCCCAATGAGAGGGCCACTCATTCTGGATGTAGTATTCAACTACAAAATCTTAAAGGTGAATTAAGACAAGAGTGGTTTGTAGTAAAGAATTAGGTTTTCTGTCTTTGGTGAGAGGTAGGTTGGCACATGGCTAGTGAAATGGTTCAAGAAAGGAATTGTCAGCATTTGTGGAGTCATAATGACATCAACCCTAATAATGTTTGTTCTGTTGTTTCCCTTGCAGTGTTTCTTTGTAACAGGGTCTTACCGTGTAGCCAAGACTAGCCTAGAACCCCAAGTGTTTCTATTTCATTCTTCAAAATGCTGAGATTACACTCCTATGCTACCATGCCTTGCTAGTGATAGAAAACAATCGATAAATTAAATAATATCAGAATGAGCATATTTACTCAAGAATATAGAATAAGAACAGTTAAGAAAACAATTATTTTTGGGAAGGAGCAACTTAGGGTTGAGTGCTGTGGAGTTTTTGATATGAGTTATAGATTCCAAGAGGTTCTAGAATGTGTTTCAGCACACCTGTTTATATTACATGTTTTACTTCCAGTTCAGGGCAGATGTGGACATGGTTTCTCTGCCAACACTGCTGGCAGCTTTGATGCCTGCTGTAGAAAGTGAGACTGTGCACAAGGGATAGGGTGACACAGAGAAAGATGTTTTTGTAGCCTGATGGTGAGGATTTCATGGCTCTAGGAAATGGTGGTGTGCAGGCCAAGGAAATGGGGGTTTGCTTTGGATTCAGTGTGGGGTGAGAAGTCAGGAGGATGGGGAGAAATTAGAGCTTCAGCAGGACAAGAACAAGTGAGGCCTGTAAGAATTAGGAAAGAGGGTATTCGAGAGTTGCAAGGGTATCTGTAGGATGTTGTATCTGTTTCTGGCTCTCTCCACCCACATTGCAGAAAGTAATTTATGCAAGGAGCCTTGCTTTAGGAGAAGTGTCTCCAGAAACAGGTTGCGGGTGGTTTAAAAACAGGCAGCTGAGCTGGCACAGCAGGTGCTTCTTTTCAGTGGTCAGAATTGAAAAATGGTTTTGAAATTTACAAAGGGGAAGTGATGTCCAGTCTTGCTCAGTAGCAGACTTCTTCCCTCTGCTCCTCATCCCATGTCTGCATCTCTTTCTCCATGGTGAGATGTCTGCTTCCCCATCACACCCTGAAAACAATGATTTCTGAATTAGTATGCAAAGGGCACTACTAACAAGCTAGAACTCTCTAGACTTAAGTGGAATTCAGGGATTTTTGTTTTGTAACGATTTTAATCTATAACCTCAGAACTGAGAGGACATACACAAAGAACTGTGCTCAAAGGGCCTTGATTTTTTTCCCTGTATGGTTTTATATTTGATGTATGCTTGGTTTGTTATTTTTGTTTGTAGTAAATTTAGTTTGACTTTTTATGTTTACTTTTATTTTTTCCATATAAAGAGATATGTTCAGTGATACATTACTCCTATCTACACCCCTTTCTTTCTACTGACCCACAAACATACATGCTGTTGTTAGCTTATACTTTATTCTTTTGAATTTCTCTTCTCCAAAATAAACAAATGTGCTATATATACAACTTTTAAAATTATTTGATAATTACATTTATTTATTATTTTGTGTACATGTGCACAGTACACCTATAAAGGTCAGAATACAACTAATAGAGTTGGTTTTCTCCTTCCACCCTGTAGGTTTCAGGGGTTGAACTAAAGCCTATTACAAGTTGTCAGTCTTGATAGCATGTGTCTTTACCTGCTGAGACAACTCACAGGCCACATCTCCCTTTCCACAGAAAAGGAAGCATGCTTTTAACATATCTTTGTATTTTCTTACTTTAAGTTTTATAACTGCCCAGCAATCCATATTCTATTCTTAGTGCTCTCAGAAATGGATGCTCATAGTTACTTACTCTCTTGTAGATGAGGATTATTTCTTACATTTTGTTGTTATAAACAATGTACAATTATGAACAAAGTATTCCTATGTTGTTTTGTACTCTCAGTGACCTTTGTTTAGAGAGAATATTCTTAGAAGACTTTTTGGCTCAGAATCCTAGATATATAGGCAGTTCTTTCCAACTTCTTTTCATAAAGACCCATTGTGGTCAAATAGCAAAGGGTAGTGAATGCCATACCCCAGACACAAATGCAAAATATCATGCCCAGCATAACATGGAATCAAATGAATGTCTTTGAATTATATGAATTCTCTTTTTGAAGCTAACTCCAGCAATGACCTTCTCTTTCCAAAAATCAAGCCCACTTGTTGCCCATTGTACTCTGCTGCTGCACTTGGGCCTCTTCAATCAGTCATCCCTTATTAAAGTTTCCATTTTCATGGTGGGTGCTGCTTTGGTAAATAATACAAGTTTTGACTGTATCACCTATCAAATAACTATTCTCTTTTCTTATTTAAAATCTCTTATCCTATTGCAAAAATTCTGTACTTTTACATAGTTTAAAACAGTCAGAAATTCATTATGATGATATTTTATTTGTGCTGAAATGTGATTTTATTTGTATGTTAATAAATGAAGTTGCCTGGCGGTCAGAGCTAATAGCAAGGCATAGCAGAAGTCTTGGCAGTGGTAGCACATACCTTTAATCCTATCACATGGCAGGCAGAGTCTGTGTGTTCAAGGATGTAGCCAGCATGGAGACACACACCTTTAATCTCAAGGCCAACCATAGAGACTTGGAGGTCTATATAGATAGGCAGTGACGAGGAGGTCATGTGTTTGAGTTTATAACCAATGAGAAGGCAGAACAGAAAGTCAATAAAAAGACAGATACACAGGAAGTAGGTCTCTTTCTCAGGGGAAGGATGGCTGCAGCAGTGAGGGGTAAGAAGGCGGTTTTAGTCTCAGCTCTTACCTACTGCTCTGACCTCTTGGGCTTTTCACTCTGCATTTGGCTCTGTGTTTCTTATTTAGTAAGACTGTTACATCTACAATTCATCAGCAAAATATTGACTTTAATGTACTAATCCAGATATTATCATCACTTATATCATGGTGTTATTTATTTTAACCTCTCAGTAACCCTTGGGGCTAGCATTGTGGCTCATTTGGTAGAGCCCTTGCCTAGTATTCATGAGGTTCTGGATTGGATCATCAATTTTTCATAATCCTGGCATAATGATACATGACTGAAATCCTAACAATCAGGTAGTAGGGTCAAGGGATCAGAAATTGAAGTTCATTCTTGACTATATATGAGTTGAAGGCTAACCTAGGCTATGTGAGACCTTATCATTTTTTTAAAAGTAACTCTAGTGACAATGCCTCCAGGACGAATGCTGTATCCAGTTAAAAGGGGTTTATTAAAAAAAAAGAAAGAAAAGGGGGTTATTATTTTTATGTTTAAATGTATATCTCACTGTGCATGGGTATGTGCCTGTGAGTGCAGGTTTCTTTAGAGTCCAGAAGAGGATGTCAGAACCCCTGGATCTGGAGTTACAGGTGGCTATGAGACACCCAGCATGGGAGAACTTGGGTTGTCTATAAGAGCAACAAGTACTCTTAACCACTAATTCATCTCTCCAGCCCCATATTCTTTAAAAATATCTCTTTATCCAATAAAATATGCTTATTATAGATAAAAATAATTTATTTGCTGTAATTTAATGATCTCATTCAGTGGATGTTTTATTCATCTTGTCATTTCATGTATAAATTAATATTTTGTGTTATAAATCATGTTTTCATATTTTAGCAACTATGTTTTATCAAGCAAATGGAATAAAAAATTCTTTTAAATAGCCTCCTTGAAATGTAAAACTTTAAACTGAGGTAAAGTATTAGAAACAAATGCTTGAATCCTTTTATGAGTTTGGTCCTGCATGGTAAATTTTGTTATCAAAACATCTCTAGCATTAGGAATGATGCAATTAAAAGGTGACCAGTTGAGAGTAAGAAAGCTACATGAAGGGATGTGGATAAAGTAGGATGAGTAATTACTAAACTAGAAATGGAGCAGAAAGACAGAGGATATTATTTCTGGAACCCTCTGTGTTGGAGTCAACAGTGAACAGAGTAATTTTACATGCTGTCTCTGAATTATTACACACACACACACACACACACACACGTGTTGTTCAGTGCTCCAAAGAGCAGAATGTGGTCACATTATTAAGCTTTATTCTTCTTTCATTTAGATAGAAAAACCAGTTATTTAGCATGTAGCATGTACAGCTTTGCAAACATATCATTGATCTAAAGAATGAGACTGAACGAGGCCAAAGTTAAATAATAAGCCTGTGATAAGAAGGAGAGAAAGTCAACCTTTATGTGTTACAAGTTTATATGGTATTTTCTTTCCCTGGCTGGCCAAGTATTACCTAATCTTATGGAAGTAGTTTGAACAATTCTGCTTTCTTAAAAGTTGTAGAGGGCACTGCGAGGTTTAGTAATGCCCATGCAGTTTTATATAAATGTGCATCATAGTCAATTTTAGGCAGGAGAGAGCAGAAAGCAAAGTGATTGCAAGTCTCCTGAGCCCAAGTTAATGTCCTTCTGGTCTTGCTGAAAAGGTGACCGAAT
This sequence comes from Onychomys torridus, assembly GCF_903995425.1. Taxonomy (NCBI): domain Eukaryota; kingdom Metazoa; phylum Chordata; class Mammalia; order Rodentia; family Cricetidae; genus Onychomys; species Onychomys torridus. Next base: position 77,058,006 of record NC_050455.1, read on the forward strand.
CTCCATCCCAACTCTTGGCAGAAGCCATCTGGCAGAGGCCCCGGGGCAGCACCAAAGGACCATTAAAGTCATATTATTCCCTTCTCCTTTTGTAGTTGAGATACTTGTAAATTCCCTTGCAGATGTAATAAATAAGCCAGAGACATTCCACAAACCATTTACCCAGGGTTCCCCAAATGGTGACAACTTACAAAACATATAACAATGTCACACTAGGGCACTAACACTAATACAGTAGGCTTAACTTCCTCAGATTCCCCAAGTTTTGCTTGTCCTCATTTGTGTGTGTCTTTGAAACAGGAGGACACCATAGAAGGGGTATTACCATAGGAAATAATTTATTTTCTCAATTTACATTGCTGACCTGGGGAGAATTATAGAATAAAGGAAATATGTACTAAGGTCACTTACCAACAGAACTCATTGTGATGCTCATTTATATATTGAGTGGAAGAAAAGGTCGATACTGCCATAGGTGGACAGTGGATGTTAAGGTTAAAATGGTGGATTCTGTAGGCAAGCATCTGGGTTTGAGTCCTGGCTTTGATAAGTAGGAGATGTCAGGAGGGGAACATTAGGTAAGTTACCTAAATAGAAATAATTTCTTAGTATACTTCTAAGATTTACAAAAGTATTAAATAGATTTGCCTGGGGACTCCACTGAACCTTGGTGAGGACCTAGCTTTGTTTTTTTTTTTCCTGTGAACACTCTCAGTCCTCCTTTTTAACCCATTCCTAGTCTGTTGTGTCAGCTGCTAATACCTGGAAACATTTGCTACCTGGGACCTCAGTGGTGACACTGGGCTTGGACTCTGGTAGGTGATTCAGATTATCCTTCCTGCCCTTCATGATGAACTCTGTGTTTTTCATTCTTAACCCTGTCACAACCTTTTTGTGGATATCGCTCTGTGTAAATAAAATGCTGTTTGGCCAGTGGCCAGGCAGGAAGTATAGGCGGGACAAGAGAGAAGAGAATTCTGGGAGGTGGAAGGCTGGGGCAAGAGAGACACGCCAGCCACCACCATGAAAAGCAACATGTAAAGACACTGGTAAGCCACAAGCCATGTGACAAAGTATAGACTAACAAAAATGGATTAATTTAAGATAAAAAAGGTAGATAACAAACAGCCTGCCACGGCCATACAGTTTGTAAGCAATATAAGTTTTTGTGTGCTTTCTTGGTTGGGTCTGAGCAACTGTGGAACTGGCGGGTAAGAGAGATTTGTCCTGACTGGGCCAGGCAGGAAAACTCTAACTACAGTACCCCTCCTATCTCTTCAGCTCCACTTACTGGATTCTCCAACTCTTGATACAAAATCATTTCTCCCCTAACTCCTTCATCTCTGTCTCTCCAGACAGATTTTTTGTTCTACTGCAATCTACTTGCAGAAAACCCATCTACCACCACTCTTCCCAATCCTTGGGGACCTTGCCTTTTATTGTGGACAGAATCCCATTAGTTCTTTCCCACAGCCCTTCTCATCATTTTCTTAGTCCATCACTACTTCTGTTTTTCCCCTACAAACCTATAGAAGTACTCTCTATCAGAGAGACACAGTTACTACACTTTCCTAAGATCCAGGGAAGGCAACAAAACCAAGAAATGGAGTACCTGCCCAACAAACACAAGATAATACATCCACACTTCAATCATCTCAATCATCTTAACTCCAGGTGACTGGACACCAGCATAAAAACAGAAATATTAAAAGTCAAGACAATAAGATCCCATCATAACCTGGAAACCCTACTACAATAGGCCTCAGGAAATGAATTTAGCTAAAACATAAGACAAGGACTTAAAACTAGCAATTATGATGATATTCATGGACCTCAAAGAAGATATGAATAAAACCCTAATGAAGTCCATGAAAACACAAATGGTGGAATGATATAATAAAAACAGTTTAAGACATGGAAGTAAAATAGAAAAGCTAAAGAAAAGTCAAGCTGGAACTCAGATCAAAGGCATTGAAAATATTTTTAGCAAAATCATACAAGAAAATTTCCCAAACCCAAAGAAGGAGGTTCTTATCAAGGTATAAGAAGCATTCAGAATACCAAGTAGACAGGACCAGAAGAGAAATTCCCCACAACAGGTAATAATCAAAACACTAAACCTACAGAACAAAGAAAGAATATTAAAAGCAGCAAGGGTAAAAAAAAAAAAAAATCACCAAATAAAATATAAGGGCAGATACATTAAAATAACACATAATATCTCAATGGAGACTCTAAAAGCTAGAAAGGATGGGTCAGATGTTCTACAAGCTCTAAGAGACCACAGGCCACTACACCAAGAAAAACTATCAATCACAGTAGACAGAAAAAGAAAAATGTTCCACTATAAACCAAACTTAAGCAGTATTTACCAATCCAATTCTATAGAAAGAACTAGAAGAGAAACTTCATTCTGAAGAGGTTAACCACAGCCATGAAGACACAAGAAATAATCCCAGACCAGTAAATCAAAAGAAGGGAAGAAAACTCATACCATAAAAAAAACAAAATAGCAGAAAAAAATCACTTCTCATTTTTAACTCTTCATTTTAAATGGCCTCAATTACCTAACAAAAAGAGATAGACTAACAGACTGCATTAAAAACAGGTTCCATCTTTCCACTGCATCCAAGAAACACACCTTAACATCAAGAATAGACATCACCTCAGGTAAAAGATGTGGTCATTTTAATGTCTGACAAAATTGACTTCAAACCAGAACTAGTAAGAACAGATAGTGAAGAACTAAATGCTCAATAAAGGAAAAATCTGCCAAGACAGTCCTAAACATTTATGCACCAAACACAAGGACAACCAAGTTCATAAAGTAAACACTGCTACAGCTAAAATCTTGTATCACATGTGACAAGGGCTGCAAGTTGACTATTTTGACTCCATTTTGGTACCTCAGATGAACTTTGTCATGTTGAATATAGTGCCAGTAATGGAAAAAGAGAACGAAAGGAAGACAATTCTGGGAAGAAAAACAACTCAAGGACATAGGCTCTCTGCAAAGTCAGTCTGGTGTCTCTAGTTTTGCTAATCATATATTTTTTTTTGCTTTTATAACTATCTGCTTAGCTGGCAGCTTTGGAAAGGAAAACTTGTGAATTTCCCAGGCATGGTGTGTGTGTGTGTGTGTGTGTGTGTGTGTGTGTGTGTGTGTGTGTGTGTGTGTGTGTGTGTATGTGTGTGTGTGTGTGTGTGTGTGTGTGTGTGTGTGTGTGTGTGTTGCTTCAATATGGACCTTGAGAAGGGCTTGGGCTGCACTTGGGTTCCAAATACCCAAGTGTAGTCACAAACTGGCTGGAATGAAGATTTTCAATGGGCTCATAGGCAGTATCTGAGTAGTTTTCTCTGGTGGGAGCCCCACAAAAACATAGTGGTAGTGTGTGACTTTTAGACCCCACTCTTGCCAATGACTACCCAGACAAAAACTCAGAAGTGATCAAACAAATAATATTTATAGTTGACATTACATCTGTCCCATCACCATTAATTATCCTTTCATTTAATTGTTCCATTTTCAGATGGCCTAATGTGTTATCAAACAGAGAACAAATTCTCTCCATTGTAAAAATGTTTTCCATTTTTTAATGTGGGAAATAAAATTCTCTTTTAACAAATTCCTCCCTTTAAGAAATCTTAACTGACTCACCAAATTTGCTAACAATGACAATTCAGATGTGAGGCTGACTGCTTTTGTGTAGAGCAGTAGATACCTAAGCAAATTTCAAGACAACTACATAGTGTGGTAACAGTCTGAGATGGGGATCCCAAGAGAGCCTACAAGCCACCAGTAGACAAGAAGCCAAAGAGACTCTAGCCCACATAGGGTGGAGACTCCAGCTGTGTGCAGCTCCAGCCTGTGCCAGGGGCCTGCAAGGCCATGGGCAAGCAGCTTTTTGTGAATTCATAGATGGATCTCTGTCTTCTAAATGATAGTATTAAGGGTGTGTGCCACCACTGTCTGACCTCTATGTCTAATCTAGTGGCTGGCTCTGTCCTCTGATCCCCAGAGAAGTTTATTAGGGTGCACAATATATAGCCACAGTGCTCCATTATATAATTTTGGCTTCTTTGTCAAAAATCAGGTGTTCATAGATGTATGTATTAATGTCAGAGTCTTCAGTTTGATTCCATTGATCCACATGTCTGTTTTTATGTCAATATAAGCTATTTTCATTATGATAGCTCTATAGTAGAGCTTGAAGTCAAGGATGGTGATGCCTCTGGATGCTCTTTTATTGTACAAGATTATCTTGACTATCCTGGATATTTTGTTTTGTCCATATAAAGTTGAGTATTGTTCTTTCCAGAGCTGTGAAGAATTTTGTTGGGATTTTGATGGGGATTGCATTGAATCTGTAGATTGCCATTTTCACTGTGTTGATCCTATCTATCCAAGAGCATGGGAGATCTTTCCATTTTCTACATTCTTCTTCAATTTCTTTCTTCAAACACTTTTTTTTTCCATTCTTTTTTTCTTCCTTTAGGGTGTAATCTTTTTTTATAATTTAATTTGATTTTACATATGATCCATGGGTTCCCCTGTCCTCCCTCCTCCCGCCCCCCCCCCCACCTTCCCCCAAGCCCCCATCTCCTCCAGGGCAAAGACTCCTCTGGGGATTCAGCTCAACCTGGTAGATTCAATCCAGGCAGGTCCAGTCCCCTCCTCCCAGGCTGAGCAAAGTGTCCCTGCATAAAGACTTACCATTCTTGTCATAGAGGTCTTTCACTTGTTTGGTTAGAGTTATCCCAGGATATTTTCTGTTATTTGTGGCTATTTCTCTGATTTCTTTCTCAGCCCATTTTATCATTTGTATGTAGGAGGGCTACTGATATTTTTTTTTTTTTTAGTTAATCTTATATCCTGCCACATTTCTAAAAGGGTTTATCAGCTGTAGGAGTTCCCTGGTAGGATTTTATGTATACAATCATGTCATCTGCATATAGTGAAAGTTTGACTTCTTCTGGGAGGGGGATCTGGGGTTGGTATGTAAAATTTCAAAATTTTTAAAAAAATTTAAATACAAAAATTGAAAAAAAAATCTGTGCTTCATTGTAGACAAATTTCTAAACAGTCTTATTAAATAAGAAACACAGAGCCAAATATAGGAGTAAAAGCCGTAGAGATCAGAGCAATAGGAATAGCCACTGACAAACCTTAGCTCACCAGGCTGCCATAGCTTCTCAAGTGAAGAAACATCTTCCTGTCTAGCCTGCACCTTTATTACCTTGCTGTTCTGCCTTCTCATTAGCTCTTAGCCCATTCACCTCACTTCCTCATCACTGCCTATCTGTACAGACCTCCAGGTCTCTATGGTTGCTACTGGGATTAAAGGCGTATATAACCATGCTTGGCTATGTCCTTGAACAGGGACTCTGCCTGTCATGTGATCAGATTATGGGCATGTGATACCACCACCTGACTTTTGTTTATGGCTGGTTATAACCTCTGATCTCTAGGCAAACTTCATTTATTAACATACAAATAAAATATCACCACATTTCAGCACAAATAAAATATCACCACACTCTACCAAACAGGAAAACATAAAAGAAATGGGTGAATTTATTGATATATCTAACATACCAAAGTTGAATCAAGATCATCTAATCATTTAAGTAGACCCAAAACCCCTAGTGAAATAGAAGCAGTAATTAGAAATCTCTTAACCAAAAAAAGCCTAGGGCTACATGGATTCAGCACAGAGTTCTATCAGACCTTCCAAGAAGAATTGATGCCAATACTCCTCAAGTTATTCTGCAAAATAGAAACAGAGGGAATGTTCCATTGCCTAATTCTTTTTAGGAGGCCACAATTACCCTGATACTTAAATCACACAAATCACACAACCAAGAAAGAATGTTACAGATCAATATCCCTTATAAACATAGATATAAAAATTCTCAATAAAGTACTTGCAAACTGAATCAAATAATTTATCAAAATGATTATCTACCATGATCAAGTAGGCCTCATCCCAGAGGCCTATGTAGGATTTGACTAACATAAGCAAACTGATAAATATCATCTACCACATAAACTGAATGAAAGACTAAATCACATGATCACCTCATTAGATGCTGAAAATGCCTTTGATAGAATCCAACACTCCTTCATGATAAAAGTCCTGGAGAGACTAGGCAAACAAGGGACATACCACAACATAATAAAAGTGATTTACAGAAAATCCCATAGCCAATATCAACTCAAAGGGGAAGGAACTCAAAGCAATTCCACTAAAATCAAGACTAAGACAAGGATGTCCATCCCTACATATCTATTTAATATAGTACTTGAAATCTTAGCTAGAGCAGTAAGACACCTAAAGGAGACCAAGGGGATACAGACAGGAAAGGGAGAAGTCAAAGTGACTTTATTTGAATATGATAAGAGTTTATACTTAGAAGACTTTAAAAACTGCACCAGGAAACTTCTATAGCTGGTAAACACTTTTAGCAAATTAGGATACAAAGTGAATACACAAAAATCAGTAGCCCTCTTATATACAAGTGACAGACTGGGAAACTAGGCAAACAATGCTATTCACAATGACTTCAAATAAAAATAAAATATTTTGGGATAACTCTAACCAAGCAAGTAAAAGACTTGTGAAATAAAAACTTTAAGACATTGAAGAAAGAAATTGAAGACGATATCAGAAGGTGGAAAGATCTCTCTTGTTCATTACTATAGGAAAAATGGTCATCCAATAAAAGCAACCTACAGAAGCATGATCCTAAATTACTTTTATTCAATAAAAACCCAGAGTCAGATATTAGGGTGAAAGCTGAAAGATCAGAGATGCAGAACAGCAGCTGCTAGAGACTTCTTACCTCTATGAATACTCAGACTGAATGGGGGAGGGGGAAGGCTGAGATCCTGTCTCCACCTGCCTGCATTCCTGTCTCAACCTTCTGATTATGCCAGAGAACATCAAAGGCATGTTCCTTCCTAGTGCTGGGATTAAAGGTGTAAACTACCACCTGGCCTCTATGGTTAACTAGTGGTTAGCTCCACCCTCTGATCTTCAGGCAAGCTTTATTTGTCAGAACACAAACAAAATATCACACTACATCCTACAGATTCAACACAATCCCCATCAAAATTCCAACATAATCTTTCACAGAAATTGAAAAGACAGTTATTGGCATCATGTAGAAACACACACACACACACACACACACACACACACACACACACACACACAAAAGAGATATAACCATCCAAAATTTCAAGATGTATTATAGATCTATGCTAATAAAAACTATAAAAGCACAATTAGTCTAAAAAGGCACACTGATCAATGGAATAAAATTGAGGATCCAGACAAGTCCATATGCCTCTGGACACCTGATGTTTTACAAAGAAGCCAAAAATACACATGGGGAAAGTGTAGCATCTCTAACAAGTGATGCTGGTCAAACAGAGTGGCTGCATGTACAAGAATGCAAATAGATCCATACTTACCACACTGGGTAACACTTGACTCCAAATGGATCATGTACCTCAAAATAAGGTCAGTTACCTTGAATCTAAGAGAAGAAAAAGTGGGGAACAGTCTTGACTCAGGGCACAAGGAATGACTCTCTGAGCAGGACACTGATAGCACAAGATCAATACCAACAATGAATAAATGAGACCTCCTGAAAATGAAAAGCTTCTGCACAGCAAAGGATACCATCATTCAGACAAAGCTGCAAACTACAAAATGGAAAAGATCTTTACCAATTATACATCTGATAAAGAGTTAATATCTAAGGTATATAATGACAAAAAATTGGACATCAATAGAAGAATAACCCAGTTAAAAATGGGGTACAGATCTAAACAGAGAATTCTCAAGACATGAAACACAAATGGCTGAGAAATACTTAAAGAAATGTTCCACATCCTTAGTTATTAGGAAAACGCAAATCTAAACTACTTTGAGATTGCATCTTACACCAGTAAGAAAGGCTAAGATCAATAAAACAATTATCAGCTCATGCTGACAAGGATGTGGGCAAAGAGGAATAAGTTATTCATTGTTGGTGGGGATGCAAATTTGTACAGCATCTATTGAAACCAGTGTACTATTTTCAAAGGAAGCTGGGAATAGATCTACATCAAGGTCTAGCTATACCATTCTTGGGCACATAGCCAGAGGACTCTACATCCTACTACAGAGATACTTGTTCATCTTTTGTTCATTGCTCCTTTACTCATAATCACCAGAAATTTGAAACAACCTAGATGCTCACCAACAAATGAATGGATAATGAAAATGTAATGCATTTATATAATGTAATATTATATACTAAAAACGAAGTTATGACTTTTACAGGGAAATGGATAGAACTAGAAAAAAATCATCCTGAATGAGCTAACCCCTAACAAATATTGTATGTTTTCTCTTGTATGTAGATGTTAGCTTTTAAGCCTTCAATAGGTGTGTTGCAATATGTATATCCATGGAGGTTAGACAAAAATCCTGTGATCTACAATGGTGACCTCTCTGCAAGATAAACTGGTTCAGTAGCAGCACAAGTCCTGAACAGATTCAAGCTAGATAGCATCTCAGTGCTTAGAGTGGGAAGTGGACAGGAGTTCCATGTCTAATTAAGAATCTATATCCAATTGCCATATACTTGCAAAGGAAAATTAGTTTTTTTCAAATAGAGTCTCATTGTGTGTGTTAACCATACTTAACGATAGGCCCCATGCCCAGCAGTAAATGTCCAACACAAAACAAACTCAATCATAATTTTGTAGACTTGTCTAATATTGCTTATTTGTGCATTTTTTGTGGTAGTTGTCTTTAGCTTGTGTATTATAGCTTCCAGTTCAGTGTTTTCATGGGTTTTGTGTGTATTTTTATCGTGTCTGTGTTTCTTTTTTCTTTTTTCTTTTAATTCTGGTTTGTTTGTTTGTTTTATACAGAGAGAGAAAGAAAGGGTGTGGAGTTAGGTGCTAGAGAGGTAGGGTGGATCTGGGGGGAGTTGGTGGAGGGGAAATTGTGATCAGAATACATGGTCTGAAAAAATATCTTTCTCATAAAAAAAAGAAAAAGGATTATGAGAAAAGCATATAACGAAGAAATAGAAGTTTTAGGGGACCAAATTTAATGATCTGAGTTTGATCTCAGGAACCACAGTTTGGAAGGAGAAATATACTCCTGTTGGTTGTTCTCCGACCTCCATATGGGTGCCATGCTACAAATGGGCGCGCGCGCGCGCACACGCACACACACACACACACACACACACACACACAAAGATACACACACAAACCACAAATGTAAACACATAGACACATGTACACAGGCATACGTACGTATACATATACACATATACACACATGCATATGCACACACATGCATACATACACAATGCATACAAACGTGCACATATAAACACATACTCAATCATAAAAATGTTATTAAAAAAGAGAGAAATGGAAAAAGAGAGAAATATTAGACACATGACAATGAGTGTCTACAGTTAGACAGTTAGGTAGGAGGATGAGCAAAACTGATGACCCTGGGAAAGTAGACCCAAGGACCATGCACAGTGATCTGCTGATCGTAACGGCTGCTTTGAGAGCAAGGATGGTGTCAGTGGAAGCAGTAAGGAAGAGGCTGATTTTAAAAGTATTTTTATGGATATTCTTCACTATTTGGCGATGTAAGATAAACACATTAACAAGAAAAACTCAAAGATGGCACTGAGGTTGAACCAGCCACAAGGGCTTATAGCTGTCATGAATGCATTGTGTCCTGGACATCAGTATATTATCTTGAGGAATTCAGCACTCTAGGATAAAGGGTAAATCTTTCTACTTTGCCTTTGTTGAGAGGAAGGAAAATGAAGTTGTTTAGTCTGTGTATACAAAAGTCTGATACTTGACCGATGTTGGTAATGGAACAGTCTGAGTGCATGGTTGTACTGCAAGGAGAATTATGCCTGTGATGCAACTTTGAATATTGAGGACATCTCTGCTTTTTATCGAGGGCACTGGAGTGGTAGAATAGGGCCTCTGGGAAAGAGAAAGGCATTCTGGTACTCACAATCAAGGAAAGAAACAATACAAGCGGGAAGAATTGGAAAGGTCTCTAGTGAAATAAATATGCATAAATTAAAGCCAGAAAAGAAAATGGTGTTTGCAATAGCAAAGGTTTAAGTAAATGGGAAACTTGACCAAATGACTTGGTATGACAGTTTATAAAATTCAACACTCTCTGCATATAGAGTAGTGGATTTTGCCTGTGTTAGAATTTAGCTGGATTTTGTTGCCATCTTATTTCTTACTTCCCTGAATTGTACCTTTGGTTTGTAGCTGTTAGGAACCCAGAAGCCTTGTAACACTATTATCACAAAATAATATATCTTGGTTCAGTGGTAAAGATGCTTGCCACCAAGTCTGGCAACATGAGTTCAGTCCCTGGAGCCCATATGGGGAAAGAGAAGAACTGACTCTTTCAAGTTGTACTTCAAACACCATGTGTTCACCATGTGGCATACAGGTGTCCCTTCACTCACCACCCAAACACAAGAAAACATAAATAAGAAAATAAGATCACACATCTAAAAGGATTTTTAACAAGGAATAGCCTCACTAGTTATACATATGTATGGGTTAATACTGATTTGTATATCTTTCTTCTCTCATCAACAGGTTTATGATTTTTTCCTTCCAGGTTGTCTTCTTTGGCAACCCTCAGAAACTGGCCACAGGTCTGAGGCCACTACTAAGTCAACTTTCCAGGATTCTGCTTATCTCTGTACTAAGCAGAGACTTCAATAAGCTAAAATCCTTGCATTTGCAGAGAGAGAGAGAGAAAGAGAAGGAAATTAATTTGTATTTTCTTTGTGGGGAAGACATAATAATGACACCCCCTTTCCAGTTATGAGTATACATCCTAATATCTGGAATCTGTGAATGTGAGTTTTCTTGAGGAGGGGAACTTCTCACAAGACAAGGATCAAAGGCTTGGAGGTGGGAAAGTTATCTGGGATTATGTGAATGGTTCCAATGTAATCATAAGCATCCTCAAAAATGGTGGCAGAGTGACAGTCAGAGGGGATGTGAGCGTAAAGAACAGTCAGAGATATGCAGAGATATGCTATGTTGCTGACCTGGAAGACTGAGAAAGAACCAGGGGTCCAGGAAGCATCTGCCTCTAGAACAGGCAAAGCCCAGAAGACATGTCTTTGCCTTGAGCGAAAAGGATGAAACACAGTTCTGTGGACACTTAGGGTTCAGTTCAGACTCATGTTTCATTTTGTGCCACTAAAATTATGGTGATTTGTTACAATAGCATGTAGAGCACAAATACAGAGGATAGGAAGGCCTACATTATGTCCTGGTATGGAGAGACGATAATGACGACAACGACAACGACGATGGTGATGATGATGGTGATGATGATGGTGATGGTGATGATGGTGATGGTGATGGTGATGATGATGGTGATGATGATGGTGATGGTGATGATGGTGATGGTGATGGTGATGATGATGGTGATGATGATGGTGATGATGATGGTGATGATGATGGTGATGATGGTGATGATGATGATGATGATGATGGTGATGATGGTGATGATGATGGTGATGATGGTGATGGTGATGGTGATGATGGTGATGATAACGATGATGATTGATAATGATAGAGGGAAGAGCAGAAGGTGGAGGTGGAAACAGAGAGAGCCACCTAACAGCCAGATAAGGTGAATAGAGATGAGATAGGGGAGAAAAACTCCCCATATAGTTAATCCACAAAATTGTGAGAACTTTGCACAGAGTGCTAAGCTTGGGGAATAGTTTGTGATTTCATAATAGATAAGACGATAGATGAGTCCTGATTCTGGTCAGTATAGCCAGAGGAGTCTGCTGTATAAGATTTCTTCTCTGGGAAAGGAGAAAAACAGATGTAATGCTTCAAAGCCATTTCCTCTAGACAATTTCCTAAGGATACTGTACCAGAATTATGGCCTCTGTCCCAGAGAAGTGTGAAGAAAAAATGTGAGGACTGGGATCCTTGAATGTCATCCAGTTATCCAGTTCCCATTTACCAGGCAGCTAACTTTTCTACTACTTGACATGGTGTCCAAAGCTTACTAGATCTAATTTATCAGTGAGAAGGAAATAAGGGAAATAAATGTTTGTTTAAGCAGGAAGAGATTGAAGATGGAGGATTAGAGAGCTCCAATACTGAAGTCCTGAGGACACCAACTTGATGGAGTCATGTGAGATCTGGTTGTAGTCAAGTATTCAAGAATTAGAAGAACACATTGATCCATCACCAGTTGCTAGAAGCACAGGTGCAAGGAATTTTCAGGAAGGTTCCAAAAGGAAGCTACTTCAAGCGTTTTCTGTGAAAAATTTCCTTATTCTTTTAAGCCTACACAGATTGTTAAACTCACTGTAACTTGCTTAGAGGTTTTCTGTATGGACCTCTTTTATTGTCTACCTTTTACTGTGTGAGAAAACCTTTCTTTCTTTCTTTCTTTCTTTCTTTCTTTCTTTCTTTCTTTCTTCCTTCTTTCCTTCCTTCCTTTCTTTCTTTCTTTCCTTCTTTCTTTTTTTCTTTCCTTCCTTCCTTCTTTCTTTCCTTCTTCCTTCCTTCCTTCCTTCCTCCCTCCTTCCCTCCCTCCCTCCCTCCCTCCCTTCTTCCTTCCTTCCTTCTTTCTTTCCTTCTTCCTTCCTTCCTTCCTCCCTCCTTCCATCCCTCCCTCCCTCCCTCCCTTCTTCCTTCCTTCCTTCCTTCCTTCCTTCCTTCCTTCCTCCCTCCCTCCTTCCCTCCCTCCCTCCCTCCCTTCTTCCTTCCTTCCTTTCTTCCTTCCTTCCTTCCTTTCCTTCTTTTTTATTTTTTGATTTTTTGAGACAGGGTTTCTTTGTGTAGCTTTGGAACCTGTCCTGGAACTTGCTCTGTAGACCAGGCTGGCCTCGAACTCAGAGAGAGCTGAACAAACCTTTAAACTGCTAACCTACACCTGGATTCTCAACAAGCAGCTCTCAGCTGGCTCTTCCTGCTTCTCAGGTCTGAAAGCCAAGCATGAAACTCTCGACCAGTCTGAGGTTTATCTGACCAAGCACTGCAATCAACCTTCCTAAATCTCTAGAATGCCAATGCTTGTGCTGTGGCGGATGTTTTTACTTAGTTTTTAGTTTCTACTTAACGTACTAGCTGCTCAAGGACTCAGTGACCAGCAGAGACTGTCCGGCCGAAACTCTTAAAGGAACTGTATACTCTTTTTGTTGTTGTTCAGCTTTCTCAGGCTCTACATGGAAATATGAGCCCCAGATTGGACACCAATTTGTTGTTGGGGTTTTTACTCTTTTCTGGGTGGCCCATCACTCAGCTCCCAAATAAATTCACTCACAGAGTTTTATTATTACTTATGAATGCCTGGCCTTAGCTTGGCTTAGTTTCCATTTGTCGAATGGAAATAAAAAAGGCTTTGGAGTTTTGTTCCCACAGGAGATGAAAGGCAGTGGATTCCATCAGGGTTAGTATGGATGAGGTTTGATTAGGCATGACTTCCTGAAACTTGACAGGTGATATCTATCAGCAAAGGTTACTTACTGCTTGTCATCCCAGGCCTTGGTTATTAGCTCAAAATTTTCTCTCTGGGACCCTAAAGACACTTTGTCCACAGACAGCAGGAAGAAGTATGGAGAAAACTACATCCACATTCCCAAGAGTTGGGGGGTGTGGGTGACTTTTGCTAATTTTGTGGGTTATGGGTATTTGTTATCATTAAGGGGAATATAGAATATTGATACAAATTTAAAGTTTTTTGTGACACTGTGTGTGTGTGTTTACTCTTGTTTAAAGGAATTTTGTATATTGATAAAAATTTAAGGTTATTTTTGTTACAACATATTGTATGTATGCTTTTATTTTTGTTTCAGATATTGTACTTACACAGTTCATTTGGAGTGTAAGATAAAGTTCTAGTTTTTATAAGCTATTATTATTAACTATATCAACATAGGTCAGTAGTTAGTCATTCATAACAATCAAATGTATAGATATATTAGGTATGTTTTCTAGGTTAAATAGATATTTTAGATAGTCTTCAAACCTTTCAAAGACCTATAGAATATGACATTTAAAATGTTTTGTTAACTTAAAGTTTTCATGATAATGAGACACATCTGCTCCTGGCAGAACTAATTTACTTTAGAGATATGGGCATTGAAGAAACTCCTTATGAAGTTTGTTTTCATTGTGGCAAGAAACTGTTTTTGCCTTTGACTGCTGACAATATGCTATACAGGCTGGATGTGCAGGACACACAGGAAAAACTGTTGAACTTTGCTAAAACAAGGCAGGACAGTCCTTCAAAATCCCTGCTTCACAGAAGAGTGTGCCAGATATTCTGCAAGACAGAGGAAAGTGACTGATGAACATTGCCACAACAAGGCAGGACAGTTCAAAATTCCTGCTTTATAGAAGAGTCTGCTAGATACTCTAGGCCTTTGGGCTGAAGATAGATGCCCCAATGTTGCAGAGGAATTTTGGGTGACTGTCCAGGCAGCCAAATGTTTCTGTTGTTAGGTAGTATTACATCCTTCTGGGTCTTTAATGGGGTTAAAGACTAGATAGTTATAGTTGCAGTTTTTCTTATTTATGATAGATAGTAAATTAGGTATAAAAATTTAGATTCACTAAGATAGGATAGATAATGCATTGTTTCCTTTGAATATCCTAACTACAAATGGGATGAATATTTTAAATTAATTCTTACTTGATAACTGTCTTTGTTGTATGTAGTTATACTATGTTAAAGTTAAAACCTTTATTTTTATTTTTAAAAAGGGGGAAATGTAGTACAATATTTTAAGGTGAGTTACTTTTAAGTTGAGTTTTTTCAACTCTGTGAAGCTGTGTTACTGTGCCTGTGTAAAACACCTAATGGTTTAATAAAGAACAGGCCAATAGCAAGGCAGGAGAAAGGATAGATGGGGCTGGCAGGCAGAGGGTATATATAGAAGGAGAAAACTGGGAGAAGGGATGGAGAAGGAGCCAGAGAAAGGGAGGACATCAGGGGCCAGCCACCCAGCTACACAATCAGCAAGCCACAGAGTAAGAGTAAGAATTACAGAAGTAAGATAACAGGAAAAGCCCAAAGGCAAAAGTAGATGGGATAAGTTAAGTTAAGAAAAGCTGGCTAGAAACTGAGCCAAGCTAAGGTTCAGCATTCATAAGTTAAAAAAAAGAAGAAGAAAGGAAGAAAGAAAGAAAGAAAGGAAGGAAGGAAGGAAGGAAGGAAGGAAGGAAAAGAAAGAGAGAGAGAGAGAGAGAGAGAGAGAGAGAGAGAGAGAGAGAGAGAAGAAAGAAAAACTCCCAGACTTGCCCACAAGAGCTAAAGATGGCAGCAAAACAAATTTCCCATTTGAAATCATGCAATACTTTGGACTTTCATGTCACATGTAAATGCCTTCTGCCCCCAAAATTTCACTTGAAATCTTGCTGCCAAGACTACTGGGACACACTGTCCAAGATTTCACCCTCTGAAATGCAAGGGAGAATTCAGAAGGAGAGAATTGAGTTGCTTGGCAGGGAGCAAGCTGGTACACTGGCCACCACCCACTCTTATCTTCTCCTAGAGGAGAATCCTGAAAGTAACCACATTAAACCCTTCCTCAAAGCTTCCATCAGGCATTCTGACAGTCCCTCCTTTGTTAATTTTAAAAATAAACCTGCAATATAGGAGTTAAGATCATAGGAAACAATTGTTAATAAATACCTGTAAGATGCTGGATGATGCTCCTGGCATTGGGGTATAGACTTGGTGACCAACACCCAGATTTTCCTGAAATTATTCTGAACTGAAACCTTTATCCTGTGATGCTATATGGTTCCAGGTGAACCTAGACAACAATGGGCCATGTTTGATACAGCAGTGAAGAAGGCAGGTTTCATACACTTGAGCTGTTCATCCTTAAGTTGATGGCCCAAGACAGACACAACACACACACACACACACACACACACACACACACACACACACACACACACACACACACACGACCAAGTCATAGTTTTACATACTTAGCATCAAATAAGAAGGAAGTTAAAAAAATTTTAATTGTCGGCTGGTTCATAACATTTATTTTGTAAAGGGAACTGGCTCCTTCTGTGGGTAGTATGAAAGACATGGTCCTCTAGGAGATGACTTTGTTTTCTGAAGGACTAATGATTATTGTCCTAATGGAAAGATATAAAGAAAGTTTAACTCCCATTGCCTAGAGGTAAAGTTGGTTTGTTTCATCCAACTTTGTTACTTTTCCCATGATCCCATGCCCTTGGTAAATATAACTCAGGTTTTGCTGAGGCCTTGAGTACTAAGAAGAGACTCTCTGGTTCAACTTCCTTGATTGCTGGTAGCAGTAGCATATTTCATCCCTGAAGCCAGGGCCATCTTGACTGAGGGCTGGTAGAGGACCATAGCCTCCCATGTGATTTGACTAGGAGAAAGGTGGGTTGTCCCCAAGTTGTCTTGGTTACTGTTACAGCCAGAGTGACCAACTGTCCTAGAATGTGCAAGATCATGGGTTTCCTGAGGCATGGGGCTTCAGTCCTAAAGTCCCCTTGGTGGCTTTTTGGTGACTGTAAAATTTGTTATCCAAATCAAGACACTTTTGAGAATGAAAGGCAAGACAGACAGATAGAATGAAAAGAAGGAAGGAAAGAAAGGAAGGCCATATCTTAAGTACATAGATTTTCTGCATTGTAGGCAACAAAGATTTCTTCCAACACCCTAGGTACAGAAATATTGAAAGTCTAGAGGCAAAATAACTTGTGTGGCATTTAGTGTGTTAAAAATGTCCTCACTGGACTCTGCCAAAGGTAGAGAAGGCTTGGTCTATAGTACTAGAGATGGGGTCTGTCTTCCTGGAAGCTTCAGTCTCTCTGGAAGAGAGTGCCATTGTAGCTGAGTAAGGATCTAGGCCTCCTAAGTACTGGAAGCACCATGGCTAGTCACCCAAGTTGGATGAAAGTTTGAATCCAAGTCACCGTGCAGGACATACTCTTGATTCTCAGATGACAATGGACTTTCTCTTGTAACCACAATGGAGAACTCAGTGTTATCAAATGTTGGCAGCACAGAGCAGTGTGGAACAGAGAGGTTGGGAGAGCAGTCATGTTGGGAGACTGCACTGAGGGGAAGAGATACTGGGTATCAGAAAGCCTCTGTCCATCAGCACAGCTGGGCCAGCTTCTGCTTCCTGTTTCTTTCCAGCAAACCATCCCAAAGAACTCAGCATTTGTGCAGGTCTTGCACTTATGGTCTGCATTCCCTTTAATGTACTTGCAAGAATACATTTTCAGGAAACCCTGAGACCACCAAGACAGCAAAGGTGAAAAGCAGAAGAGGAAGAGAAGGCCAGTGGCAAGGGTGGCATGGATGCAGTGACTTGGGCCCTTGGTAATGCAGATGGCAGGTGAGGAGGAGGGCATGGGCTCTCAGCTGTTTTTTTTTATGATGGTCTATTTCTTATCTATGGGACTATATGAGCTGTTCAAAGCTCTTCTCTCAGCACATTGCAGAAGTGTTACATGTCTAAATATAGGTTTTTGTAATTATTGCAGAGCAGACACTCTCCTATGTGCATTTATCACAATGCACGCAGCCTGTCCACTAGAGATGGGCACACAGTTATTTCTAATTCTTATTAACAGAACATGTTGTAATAAATATTTACACATGTTAGAGAAATATCCTTGCTAACTTTGCCAAGTTTACCAGTTTTTAGGGTATATCTTTTGAAGTGGTTTTGCTGGGTCTGAAGGTATCTGTTACAAGTCTGTTTCTTATATAGGCTGTTTAACTCTATAAACACACAGAAAATTTAGGAAATATATGAGTTGACTCTTTACCATAGAAATGTTTGTACTCAATCTTGTTAATAGAGACCATCACCATTATTCTGCTATATCTCTTTGCACCTAATAAAACAATTGGCTTATAATTGTTTTAACTTTTTTTGTTTACAGCTGATGAGAGTAAGTTCTTTGTGTTTCATATCCTGATCTGTTTTGATTTAACTGGGAGTATCTGTGTAATTTTCAACCTATAGTTAAAAAATATTATACTTCCCTCTCATAAATTTTATTTATTCCTCTCCAGATTCACATGAGTTTTTGCTTTGTTGTTGAATACTTGACATGCCAGAGTCCTAAGTTATTAGTTAGGAAAAGGCAATGTTCCATTTCTCCTAACTTTGGAGATTTTATGGTGTATGTTTAAATGGTGTAGAAAGGACACAAGTTATAGTCTGGAGAGATGACAGTGGATATTCATAAGTGTATGGACACATGTATGTATGCATGTACGTTTGTATGTATGTGGAGAAAGAGAGATACAGACAAAAAGAGAGACACAGAGAGGGAGGAGAGAGGGAGAAGAGAGGGAGAAGAGAGGAGAGAGAGAGAGAGAGAGAGAGAGAGAGAGAGAGAGAGAGAGTCTCAAACCAAAGCCTATCTTCATCCCTAGGTTTTAAACAGAGCCTCCATTTTTGAAGACCATTTTTCTCACTCTTAATTTTGAATGAATTTGTAATTTTGGTCAATTTAGTAGTCAGAGTTCTTAGTTGCAATATTTAGAAGTAAATCTATCTAATAAAAAATGAAATGGTGTATTAAAAGGATGTAGTATACCATCTGACTAAAGGATAGTCATTGTCATGGAAGCAGAATATTGTAGCAGAAATTTTAAAGACTCTTATTAATAAAAACAAACCTAAGGCCAGTTATTGGGGTGAATGCTGGAAGATCAGAGAAGCAGAACAAGCCACAGCTACCTCACCTTGCCAGTTCCTCAGCTGATCCTGTTTCCTCTGACTGGAAGCTTCTAAGTCCTCATCCAGAATGAATCTCAGCTGAACTGTGGTGCTCAAAAGCCTAAAACCTTAACCAGCCAAGTGCTTCTAGTTACTGGTCTTCATGCCTTATATACCTTTCTGTTTTCTACCATCACTCCCTGGGATTAAAAGCATGAGTCACCATGCTTGGCTGTATCCTTGAACAGATGGATTTCTGCCTCTGGAATGCTAGGATTAAAGGTGTGAGTGCCACTGTCTATCCTCTATGTTTAATATTGTGGCTGTTCTGTCTCTGACCCCAGATAAGTTTATTAGGGTGCACAATATTTTGAGGAACACAATACCACCACAGAATATGTTTTGGAGATCTGTGTGGTGCAGTGCTCATAGTTACCACTATTTTAATAAATGTTAACATTTCCTAAGAAGGTATAAATGGTTTCAAATTTACCACCAATATTTAAATTCATTTAATAATTTTTAAGGTAGAGATGAGAAATCCTTGGAGGTCCTAGGTGCATTTATGACCTTGACTGTGGTGGGACTTTCACCAGAGTACTATATTCTTATTTCTAAATCTGTGAGGTTATATACATTAAATACTTACATTGTTTGTATCTATTCATATTTCAAAAGAATGTTTATAAAAGGAGGTGTGCAACAATTTGGGAAGTGGCTCAGTGGATAAAACACTGGCAAGTGTGAGAGCTGTTCATATCCCCAGATCCCTTGTAAAAGCCAGGCAGGTATGGCAGCTGCCTATACTTACACACATGGGACTGTGCACATGCTCATGTGCACCCCATACCACACACACACACACACACACACACACACACACACACACACACACAAAGTAAGAAAGGATATAGAACATGGGATATATCCCAGAATAAATGGCAATGGAGGCAGCAGAGGCTTGTTCAAGGCAGCTCAGCACTCCTTTGCAGGCTAATGTTCTCCTCTACCTGTTTTCTGTTTGCAGTACTTGCTAGTTCTTCAGACTCCATGAACTCAGGCTCAGGCCTGCTGGAAGATCACTTTCTAAGTGGCACTGTTTTCTTCCTCCTGTGCTACTATAGAAAATCTGCAGTATCTGCTTGGACTTTATTTAGGGAAGTTGGTCAGAGGGTGTTGACACTGCCAAGTGAACAGTTCCTCTCATTGTAGGAGTTCCTATTCATCATTCACTCAGTGGTTTTAGTTTCTATCGATCTTAGTAATTATCCTGGTTGACTGTTTTTTCATGGATTATAAAATGACAATATATATCTACAAAAGGCGTTTTTCTATACAGTAGTTCCATTTTTCTAGAAGGATAAATTTAGATTACTCTGGGGGTAATTTGTATGAGAACAACAAGGTAAATATTTATTTCTTTCCTGTCTTATAATTTGTTAGAACCATGTGTTGGTGCCCTGGAAACTTATAGGAAAAGAGGTAAAGAGTAGTTAGTGTGATGCCCCTCTAGTGATGTGAGTTTTACTGTGTCTCCTGGTTCTGTCAACAGATGGTAACACCAAAGGGCATTGTTTAGTTTTAAATGATAGAAATACCTTTTGTAAGGATCCATAACAATGCTGGAAGGAGGAATCTGTCTACCTCCATGAGCAGAGGCCAATCTTATTCTGTTTGACTGATTTTTCTGCCTTGTCTTCATTTGTTCTTCTGGGGAGAAGTTTGAGAGCGGAGCAGTTTCATGTGTCTCAGGATGCTTCTGTTGTTTGCTTCCTGATTGATAACTGGTTATGCAACAGTCTTATATTCCTCCTATTTGCTGCTTAAAATTTTGTAGCTTTTTGTTGGGGAGAATAATTCTACATTTCTAGGACCCTCATCACTGGGTGACTTGCATTTCTTTGGCAATTATATAAAGCTAATTGTTGGGCTCTTTTTATGACAAAAATTTAAAAGTCTTCAAGAATCAGTGGACAAAACTGTTTACTGACAGTTATATCCTTTATTACTTATGTTTCTATTGCTGTAAAAATACATCATGGCCAACAGCAACTTCAGGAAGATGGAGTTTGTTTTTTCAGTTCCAAAAGGACAGAATCATAAATGGCAGGGAAGGAAGTAGCAGGAATCTAGCTGATCACATCTTTATGTATAAATAGGAAGCAGGGAAAGAGTGAGAGAGAGAGAGAGAGAGAGAGAGAGAGAGAGAGAGAGAGAGAGAGAGAGAGGAAGTGGGGTAAAGACCATACACTTTCAAAGCCCACCTGTAGTGATGTATTTCTTCCAGCAAGGCTCCACTATGTAAAGGTTCCATAATATCCCCAAACAATACCACCCATCATGGACCAAGTGTTTAAATACATGAACCTTTGGAAAATATTTCTCATTTAAAACACTACAGATCCGTGTGTTCCAGAGGCAGCCAAGGTTGAACCTCGTGTTGGCAGCAGGACTTGGTAATGTGTAAGCATTACCCAGGTGATACTGATTTTGAAGGGATGAAAGGGGTCATGAAGAGTAGGTGAGGCTTGGCACTGTGAGAGTCCAGGAGAGGCCATTGGTGAAGCTGCAGTCTCAATACCAGTTGAAGGCTCAGAACCGAAGGGGTCATACAAAGAAGTTGAGGCTTGGCAATGTGAAGAGAGCCTATGAGAGGCTATTGGTGAAAGTGCAGCCCAGTTGCAGCAGAAAATCCCAGCATTTTTGGAGATGCCAATACCGAGAACAGCAGCAGTAGTGAAGACAGCCAGAGCCTAGAAGACCAACTGTGTGTGCTGCAGAGGGCAGAGCTGGAGAAATGACCCAAGCCCTTTGGAGGAGTCCAAAAGATTATGAGTGAATCACAGATAATTGGATATTGAGTTATTTATACTGTTAGAGTTTGATTTTATTTGGTTCAGATTGTGATGGTGCCCTGGTTCTTCCCTCTTGAAGAAGGTATTTAGTTTTGGTTTTCAAAAGACTTGAAGTTTTAAAAAACATTGGATATTTTGAAGAGACCAAAATTTTAATGTGTTGGAATTTGTAAAGACTTTTAAAAAATGTTTTAATGTGAGATCTTGGGGATGAATAAGTAAGGAAGGGTTGTGGTTATTAGTGATGTGTGTGTGTCAAGTTGACAAGGTCCAACTTGTTATACTGTCTACTTTTGTGTGTCAACTTGATACAAACTAGGGTCATTAGAGAGGGAGGAGCCTCAGTTGAGGAAATGTCTTCATGAGATCCAACCGTAAGGCACTTTCTCAATTAGTGATCAATGGGGGAGGGCCCAACACCTACAGATGGTGCCATCTCTGGGCTGGTGGTACTGGGTTCTATAAGAAAGCAAGCTGAGCAAGCCAATAAGCAGCACCCTCCATAGCCTCTGCATCAGCTCCTGCCTCCAGGATCCTGCCCTGTTTGAGTTCCTGTCCCCAACTTGCTTTATGGTCATGGTGTTTCATTGCAGCAATAGAAGCTTTAATTAGACAAGGATGATGGTGGTGGTGGTGTGTATGTATGTGTGCACTTGTGTCTTTACATATGGACACAGAGATAGGAAGTGAGTACAAATAATATAGAACTTTGTTAAAACTTACTGTTATAAGTCTGGATTGAATGAGATAGGGAGTTGAAAAAAACTAACTTTCCATCCAAGATCCTATAGATAGTAAGTTGTAATTTTTTATTATAGTTGACTCTGATTTTAAATGCACTGTGACTCATGTGTGTAGACCAGAGAAGCAGAACAAGGCACAGCCACCTCACCTTGCCATTTCCTCAGCTGATCCTGTTTCCTCAGACTGGAAGCGTTTGTGTCCTCATCGGAATGGATCTCAGCTGAACTACTTCTCAAAAGCCTAAAAGCTTAACCAGCCTAATTCCTGGTTTTCATGCCTTATGTTCTTTTCTGCTTTCTGGCATCACTTCCTGGGATTAAGGCGTTTAGTCACCATTCCTGGCTGTTTCCAGTGTGAACTTGAACTCAGAAATCCACCTGGATCTAGGATTAAAGGCATGTGTGCCACTTTTCTGGCCTCTATATCTAGTGGCTGTTCTGTGCCCTGACCCCAGATAAGTTTACTAGGGTGCGCAATATTTTGAGGAACACAATACCACCACAGGGAAGGGATGGAGAGGGAGAGCAATGCAAGACATATCTTGGGGGAGCAAGACCTTATGGGGTTAGGAAGAAACCTGGTGCTAGGGAGATTCCCAGGAATCCATAAAGATGACCCAGCTAAGACTCCTAGCAATAGCAGAGAGGGTGCCTGAACTAGCCTTCCCCTGTAATCAGATTGATGACTACCCGAATTGTCATCATAGAACCTTCATCCAGTAACTGATGGAAGCAGATGCAGAGACCCACAGCTAAGCACTGGGCTGAGCTCCTAGAGTCCGGTTGAAGAGAGGGAGGAGGAAGTATATGAACAAGGTGGGGTCAAGATCATGATGGGGAACACCATAGAGATAGCTGACCCAAGCTAGTGGGAGCTCATGGTCACTGGGGTAGCTGGGGAACCTGCATGGGACTAAACTAGGCTCTCTGAATGTGGGTGACAGTTGTGGCTTGATCTGTGGGGCCCTTAACATTGGGACCAGGATTTATCTCTGGTGCATGAACTAGCTTTTTGGAGCCCATTCTCTATGGTGAGATACCTTGCTCAGCCTTGATGCAGTGGGGAGGAGCTTGGTCCTGCCTCAACTTGATGTGCCAGATTTTGTTGACTCCCCAAGGAAGACCTTACCTTGGATGAGGGGAGGAGTGAGAGGGAAGTGGGGGGAATTGGAGGATGGGAGAGAGGGGGAAACTGTGGTTGGCATGTAAAATGAAAAAAAATTTAAATAAAAATCATCACTTTACTAGATCACTGTAATTCCTAACTGCATTCTAAAACTTGTCCTTAGATTACAGATGGGTATATCTATCACCCCAATCAGATAAGCTTTTTAAAAATTTTATTTTAGACAGGCCATTGTAGAAAATCACAATGGGTCATAATACAGAGATTGATGGATTGTGGGGGTCCTAGCCCCAGCTGATACATCTACAGCACAACTTCTGCAGCTAAGAGTCAGGAAACATCATGGGAAAGGGAATGGAAAGATTGTAAGAACCAGAGGATCAGGAAGTCTGCTATGCGATTGTTTCCTAGACATGACAGGGAAGCTATACCCATGATACCTCAACATGGCTGTCTAAACAAGACCTGAACAATGATAATATCATTGGACATGCTAACATGGAAAGGGAAATCTCATGGGGTCTCACTTCTAGACAAACAGCAGCTATGTATATCACTTTTTAGAAGGAAAAATTATACTCTCCAAGGGATGAGGTCTCCCCCGCAATTTCTTATACAATACGAAGTTGTCAGCCCTAAAATCACATACATACAAGTAACACTAAATAGACACAGTATGTTGTAATTAAATATTGATGCATTTATATATTTATATATAACGATAATAAAAAAGAGGCCATCAATTTGAGAAGGAGTGAGGGGGCACAGGAGACGTTCGAAGTAGGGAGCATGGAACAGGTTGGAGGTAAGACAGGGAAGGAAAGATGTAATTACATTATAATTAAGAAATTTAATAACAAAGATGTTGCCTAATATATAGGGACTGAACTTTGGTGACATCAATTTGCATTCCTTTATGTGTTCGGGCTGAAGGTTGATGTCTGGCATCTTCCTCAATCACTTCCTGCCTGCCTTCTCAGGACAGGATTTTTACTGGCCAGAAAGGCCCAAGGATCCTCTTGTCTCTGCTTCCCTGGTGCTGCAATTACAGTTGTGTATTTTTGCACCCTATTGTTCACTTTGGTGTAGGGGATAGAACTCAGGTCCTCATGTTTGTGAAGCAAGCCCTTCACCAACTGAGCCATCTCCACAGAACTCTGCAGTGTGTGTATCACAGAATAGATGGCAAAGAAGGGTGTGTGTGAGGAGAGAGAGAGAGAGAGAGAGAGAGAGAGAGAGAGAGAGAGAGAGAGAGAGAGAGAGAGAGATCTGAGATAACAAAGCTTCCTGAATTATAGATACTACTGAAGGTACAGTTCTTTGATTGGCGGAAGAAATGGGGAAATGAAAAGAAAGACATAAACTTCAAGTTTAAAAATTGCATTTAGTTTCAGTTTGTTGTTAGAATGGAGTATGAAAAGTGCACAGAGGCTTGGAACCCTCTCTGAGTTTGGAATGAGTATGGGTAGATGAAACAGTAAAGTTGCATCTAGATGTAGAAGACTTCTTGACTTCAGGAAAACTTGTTCCATGAAGTAGTGCTTGTATCTATGGCTACTTGAGGAGGCTGTAGTGGAAAGAAAAAGGAAGAGCTGGTTTCCAGAAAGAGGCAAGTTCCCTGTGCTGGTCAGTGGCTAGGAAGTCCTAAACAACACAACGCAGCTGCAACAAGAATTACAGCCAGAGAGCATTGCTTGTATCAAGGTGAGTGTCTTTTTAGAAAGACTGGACTCTAGATTTTATGTATAATTATTAACTCATATCTGTACATGTGACATAGAATTAGAACCAATGCAGTTTAGGAAGCAAAGGGGTTTAGTGGGAAGGGGAGGGGATAGGAGAACTGGGAGGGAGGAAGGTAATGGAATTTGGTGAAAATGCAAAACATACTTGATTGAAAAATGTTCCATGAAACCCAGTACTATAACTAATATACGCTCAATAAAACACTGGGTGTGTCTGACTTGAGACTTCCCACAATAAGTCTGTGGTACAGGGAGATAATGCAGAGCAGGAGCATTACAGAAAACAGCTGTCATTGTTTGAATGTCAGTGTTTTGTAAGCCTGTGATTTAAGTGATGGGTATGGTTTTGGTAAAAATGGTGCATTTAAATACTTTTCTGTGTCCATTCATGGAAAAATTGTTTTTACCATGTTTTTACACAATTCCTAAGATAAGAAAATTGACATGACTTTATAAGTGTCTGAGCTATCATATTTAGTCTTCCTTAAGAAAGGTTGAGTGGGTTGAACGTAACAAGTGTCTGCTATCTAAAGAATTTCCATAGTATGAAAAAGTTGACCAACTTTTCCTGTGGAGGACTGTAGCACAAAAACAGCCATAGACAACAACTAAGCAGATGAGAAGGGCTGTGATCCAGCTAAATCTTATAGAAACCAAACAGACTGGATTAGCCTCATGGGCCACAGTGTGTGACTCTGCCCCAGAAGTCACTGCTAAATGCAAACTAAGGATTCTGACTTGAATGGGGGCTGGATGTCAGTCACTTAGTGACAGTTTAATTATAGGAGCAAGAATTACAGCTGTTGAGATTCTAAGGGAGCCGTGTTGCAGAGGAGATCCCAACTTCTAAACTGATCAATACTTCCTAGAGGGGTTCACTGAGTTTGAGTAGAAACCAAGGCCACAGTGTTTCTATGGAAATCTACCTGGAGTTCTGAGGCCCCAAACGGCTAAGCTACAGTGTCCCAGCATACAAACAGTTTTTGCCTTTGAGAACAAGAACTGAAACAAAGATCTCATATCTGTGATCTTCCCAAGAGGGGTCATGAATTTTCAGAGTGGCATTGCTCTCCTCTGCTTTCCTGTGGGTTGAGTAAGAGAAGAGAGCTATCATAGGGTGTCCCAGAGTGAGCTTGGGAGGGAAAGGTGCATTTGGAGTAATCAAGAAAGATGAGAATCCTCTCATTGTTAAATGGTAGAAACATTTAGGGATTACAATGTGTCACAGATTTCAGATACAATGAAATTGAAGAAATGGAGAAGGGCCTACCTGTGTGGCTAGAAAGAATGTATCTGAAGATGCTCACCAGAGCCATACAAGAAAGCTCTGAGGCTAGACCCCTGCTTGTATGCATTGCTGTGATGTTTTAAATAGTTGAAAAATCTGGGAATATGTTGATTAATGGCTTTCTCCAGGACAAAGCTCCTTTGCACAGGCAGCTCTATTAGGAAAAAAAAAAACTTCTCAAGCCAAAACTCCTTCTGTAAATCATGTGAAAAATGACTGCCAACATCACATAAATAGCTCAGTTGCAATCTCTATTTGTCTTTAGTAAGATGTTGATAAATAGGGCTTGTCCCCAGCAAATCAGTACCAGCCAAACTTTTATCTTCAACTGCAAGTCCATTGGTACCTTTGCAAATGAATCTCTGACCTCTAGGTGCTTAGATTTCTGAATGCGAGTGCATCTGAGCTCTCCTGTCGAATAAACTGTCATTGGATGCCTTGGGAATGAACTATATGTTGTTATCAATTAGTTAACATCAATGTTGCTCCCACAAACCTAGTCTATTACTCCTACAGAGCAAATTTCCTTCCATTCTGTTTGTAAGTCACCGAGTGTGGAGGAAGTCACATTGCACCTAATTCCATTTAGATTTGTAGGAATACACTGTCACTCTAATTTGTTTTTCTGTATCATTCTACATTACATAATCCTGACCCCTTTCCTTTCCTGACCCCGACACACACACACACACACACACACACACACACACACACACACACACACACACACGCACGCACACACACACATACACACACACACACACACACACACACACACACACACACACACACACACACACACACACACACACACACACACGTTCATTTAGCAGGCATGTGTATTTTAATCTCTTAAGCCCTTACTTGACAACCTGGACTGTGATCTTTTAATGATTCATTTATGTTTTTATTCCATGTACATTGGTACTTTGCCTGTAAGTATGTCTGTATAGGGGTGTTGGATACCCCTGAACTGGAGCTACAGACAATTGTGAGAAGCCATGTGGGTGCTGGGAATTGAACCCAGGTCCTCTGGAAGGGCAGCCGGAGCTATTACCTGCTGAACCATCTCTCTAGCTTCTGACCTTTTTACCATTTATCTCTAACTGTTGTCACAAGTGTTTGCTGCAGCATGTCACTGGGCTCTGTATTGGATTCTTCAGTTGGGAGTACAAAGGTTACAGTTACAATCTTAATTGTAGCACTATTTGTTTTATTATAGTGAGATTTATATAAAAGTAATAATTTTTAAGTGTTTGCTTAAGTTGTGTTTAAGAGATTCACAATGCTTTATGATAAGCATTTCACTTTTGAGAGATAATGATTTTTATTTCGTGGGTCTGAGTGTTTGAATCTGTTTGTGCACTGCATGTGTACAGCACCCACAGAGGCCAGAAGATGGCATCAGATCACATGGAACTGGAGTTACAAATGGTTGTGGGCCTCCCTGTTGGTTCTGAGAGTTGAACCTTGGTCCTCTAGAAGAGCAGCCATTGCTCTTTGTCATTGAGCCCTTTCTCCTGCCCCAGTAACTACCTCTTACCCATTCCAAAACATTTTAATCACCCCTCAAGGAAACTTTATAAGTTAAGCAATCACTTTCCATTCTATTATTCTGCCAGCCTTTACAAACACCAATCTGCTTTGTATGTCTTATATTACACATATACCTACTCCGGTGACCACTTGCACCTACACTGTTTTATTTATTTTCCATTACCATTCATATCATAGCATAAGTCAATGCTCATTTCTTCTTGTGGCAGAATAATATCTCCTTCTATGGTTAAATTGAATTTGTTTATCCCATGCATATGATAGATATTCAGGTTGTTTTCATATTCTAGTTTTTATGAACAATGCTGCTATGAACAATGATGTGTGAATAAGTATTTAGCATCTGTTTTTTAATGCCATGGGATGCATTTCTAGTAGTGAATTGTTATATCCTGTGGTCCTATTTGAGGAATGGCAAATTATTTTCCACAGCAGCTTCAATGTTTTGTATCCCTTTTAGTAAACACAAAAGTTTCAATTTATTCACAGCATGATTGCATCTTCTCTTTTTTTATGATGGCCACTTAACTGACTATAAAGTGATTTCTCAATGTGGTTTTTATCTGCACTGACCTCATAACTAATGATGTTGAATACTCTTTAATGTGTTTGTTGGACATCTTCTTTGAAGAAATGTCTTTTGAAGTGCCTTGCCCATTTTTAAGCTTGGTTATATATTTTGTAAATTACCAGTCAGATATTTAATTCATAAGCATTTTCTTCCATTTTATTGGCCTGGTTTTTCAACTTCTTGACATCTCTCTTGATACACAAAATTGTTAATTTTGTTGAGTCTTCATTTACTTTTCCTTTTGTTGTTCGTACTTTTGCTGTCATATCTAATAATTCATAGTCAACTTCAAGGCCATGTAGCTCTTGTATTTAGGTCAGTTCATTTGATACAGTTCTTGTGTGTGGTGATAAGTACAAATCTAATTTCATGTGGCTGTCAGTGGTTCTAGCACCATTCTTTGAAGACCGTATTTTCTCCCACTAATTTGTCTTAATTCATTGTTGAATGTCGTCAATGGACTATAGATGTGCTGTTTGAGTTTTTTTTTTTTTTTGAAGTTTTCAATTATTTCATAAAAATAAAATATAATAAGACAAAATAAAAAATAACACATCAAAGTTGGACAAGGCAAATCAATAGAAGGAAAAGCGCCCCAAGAGAAGGCACAAAAATCATTATTCATTCACTCTGGCGTCCCATAAAAATATCGAACTGAAAGCTATACTATGTACATGGAGGATGTGGTACAGATCCATGTGGGTCCTGTTCTTGCTGCTTCATTTGCTGTGAGTTCATATGAGATTTGCTCACTTGATTTAGAGGGCCTTATTCTCCTGAGGTTCTCCATCTCCTCTGGTTCTTACATTTTTCTGCCTCCTCTTTTACAGGGTTCCTTGGACTCTGGGTGGAGGAATTTGATGGAAGCATCCCATTTCTCTCTCTCTCTCTCTCTCTCTCTCTCTCTCTCTCCCTCTCCCTCTCTCTTCATAATGTCTGGCCACAAGTCTCTGTTTTTGTTCCCATCTGCTGCAGGAGGAAGCTTCTGTAATGATGGTTGAACAAGGTACTGGTCTATGAATATAGCATATTGTTAAGAGTCATTTTATTGTTACTAAAACACCCCAAAACATAGTATTTTCTTTTACTTTATGTCTCTTGGCTATCTGGTCTCTGGTTATTGATCATCCAAGCTGGGCTGGGCATGTGTTCCTTCTTATTGCAGTGGGCCTTAAGTCAAATCAGACATTAGTTGGTTACTCCCCTAAATCTTGTACCATCATTGCCCTAGCACATTTTTCAGGCAGGGAAAATTATAGATCAAAGGTTTTGTGACTGGGTTGGTGTTTATGTTTCTCTTTTCTTAGCCTGCAGAGTATCTCCCCAGACCAAAGACACTAGAAAATGGCAGTGAAGATTCTTTGTAGTCACCAGCTTGACAACTCCACGTTCAATGGGTTGTGTTGGTATTGTCCTTAGCAATGAGGTTTTGCTATTCATTTGCAGAGAGCATTCTATTATCCTGGCAATTTCCTGGGTTGTTTGGGGATTTCCATGGGACCACTTTGGCCAACAAATCAATTGGATGCAACCCAGTCCTGCTACTAGAACCTTGTTTTGTTTACAAACAATGGTCAGTTGGAACTCTGTCTTTCTCATTATTTCAAGACTTCATTAGTATCACCTTCATATATCTTAGAAAGTTTCCAATGGACTAGGTTTCTATACCACCTCCCAAATGCCCTGTTTTTGATTATCACTTGTATACCATTTTTTTTGTGTCTGTCCTTATGCCAATATCAAGGTTTTGACTATTAGCTTTGTTTTAAGTTTTAAAAGGGGGATGTACCAATCACCCAACCTTTTGTTTTCAGTCAAATGTTGGTTGTTCAGGGGCCATCACAGTGCTGTATGAATTTCAGGATCAGATTTTCCATTTTTAACAAAAAAAGCACTTAAATTTTATTAA
The DNA here is from genome assembly GCF_903995425.1 of Onychomys torridus. Classification (NCBI taxonomy): domain Eukaryota; kingdom Metazoa; phylum Chordata; class Mammalia; order Rodentia; family Cricetidae; genus Onychomys; species Onychomys torridus. The sequence goes on from NC_050455.1 coordinate 77,088,583, forward strand.
GGATTGCTTAAAATTTCCATCTTATGTACATGGATATAGTGTAGATACATTTCTTACATATGCCTTTTCATTTTTAGGTCTTCTTTTAAAAACTAGCAATGTTTATCATTTTCATTGTAAAATGTTAATTCACCTACTTGGTTAAATTTATCCAGATGTGGTTTACTTTTTGGATTATAAATAGAATTGTTTTTTAAACTTCCTTTTCATGTAATTTATTGTTAGTAAGTAACAGATATAAAAGTTTCATATGTTCATTTTCTATTATCCAATTTTTTCTTTGTTATCTAGTATTGGGTAGATGTTTTAGTCTGCTAATATACAAAATAATGCAATCACTGTGCAGGGGACAGGATTACTTCTTCCTTGGCTGTGTAGATACCTTTTATTTCTTCTTGTTTATTTGATGTGTAAAGCCCAGGGAGCAATATGAATAGCAGGAGTGAAAGCAAGCATCTTTGTCTTGCTCTTACTCTCAGAGGGACTTCCCCATTGAGTATGATGTTAGTTGTGAGTGTTTCTTAAGCATCTTTCACTAGTGGCCGTTTAAATTTTTGGATCATCAGTTTCCTTATATGTTCTTCACTCCCTTCCCCCTGATGGATTCATCCCCTGACCTTTTCCAGTATCTCTTGATGAGCTTCAGATCATTCAAAGTTCTAGCTTTAACCAGCAACCTCCATAGTGGGGAGCCCTCTCCCCGGATGCTTTAATGGTTATTGTAGATCCTTTTCAAAGCTTCTGTTTGAGTTATTTTCTCACCTTATCTGTTTTATTATATTTATATTATCTACAAACTTCTCTAGTCATTTATTTTTGCTAAAGTACCTTCTTCTGAATCTTGAGGTATATTTTTCTCCTGGATTCAGCCTAGATGACATGAAGTTACAAATGCCTATTATTGCTGTGTCTTTGATATAACAGGTCATCTCTTGGCAGCCAAATAATTCATCTCATGTGCAGGGAAATCATCTGAGTCCTGGCTACATTTTATGTTGTTTTCAAATTGGTAAAGATGTTCTAAAAGTTGGATGTCTGGGTTTGCTCATTCACAATCTTATCTTCATAGCACAGTCAGGAAAAAAATTGTACTAGTTTAGATATATGTGGACAGAAGTAACAAAGACTTACAAAATATAATGTATCTCAGCATATGCTCTACACCATAGTTGATAGATTCAGTGGTTCAATGATTCTAGATGCTTGTTTGTTCCATCTTCTGACAATTGCCTTCAGACTCATTTTCTAGATAGCTACTTGGGGTAGTGTAGTGACCACACAGCATTCTTCCTTATTTATATTCAGGGAATGTAGGAAAGAAAAAAACTTTTTCTGGCATAGAATGTAAATAATCTCCTGTGCTCATTGGGTTGACTTGGGCTTTGGCTGTCTTTTCCAAACTCTCAGATCAACCACATAGAACAGCTTAGATTAATCTCTTGTGGTACAGAGAAAGGAGTGGACACTCAAAGTCAAATTTCCCACAAATCATGAAAAACGAAATGGGTGACATTTAGTTATACTTCTATTAATTCAGAGCAACCACCCAGAGTCTATAAGAACAAACAAAACCTTACCCCATCTGTCTATAAAGTGTCACCTCCCACCATTTCCTGTCTCTATTTCCCCTCTACTATCCACAGATACAACAGCATTGAAAATCCCCAGTTCCTGGCTAGGTGCACCTGCTCTCATGTCTGCATTAGTTGCTCATTCCTGCACCTGATCTCAGTACCCACATGGCTATAGAACCCCTATGGTTCTATAGGTTTCATTACATATGTGGGCAGGTCTTTTTCTAATCACTCTTCCTATAAGAGACTTCTGCTGGGTTGTCAGTCCTGGATACTTGGTCTTCAGAACACCCCTGTGAACTTCTTTCATAATAACATGACAGGTATTTTGCAAATAAGTATTTATTTGTATGTTTGTTCAATATTTTTCAGCCTTAGGAATCCCTTAGACTATAACATCTCTATTATAGTCACATATATCTCCCGATCATACTGTCAGCCCATCCATACTCTGTACTTACATCATTTCTTGAATATGGCCCATGTAGACACATCTTTATTTCCTCATATTTTATATGAAATATTCTCCAAATATATTAAAATGTACTGTTTCCTCTTAAACCCAAATGGAATAATATTTGTTAAAATAAAAGGTGAAAGACAATTTTGCCTTTGTATTTCAAATGTGATTCAATATAAAAGATTATCAGTGGGTATCAACTACTCAACAAGAGTATCTAATGGGGGAATGCTTTCAGAGAACATGCAGTTCACATTGAGAATGAGGACTGACCTCATTTATAATATACATATTGCATCCTAGCTCTGCTAATGGGGCCAACGGCAACATAATTCTTCTTTTCATAAAGGTGTAATTTTGAATTTTTTATATTATCATGTTAAAATTCCCCTCATACAGTTTTAAGAATTAGAATTGCTATTTTATTTTAAATGTATTAGTTATTCATATTATAATTTTTTTTTTGTGTGTGTGTGTGTGTGTGTGTGTGTGTGTGTGTGTTGGGTTTAGGTGCCATAGTGCACCTGTGTTTGTTGAAGCATAACTTTGTGGAGTTAGTTCTATCTCATACCTTTATGTGGATTCTGGGGGTCTAATTCAGGTTCTCAGGCCTGTGTAGAAATAACTATATTGGCTAAACTATCTTGCCACAGCCCTGAATTGTTGTTTTTATAAGAGAAGGAAAAGAGAAGTGATGAATCTTAGAAATAAATTCCATTTTGATGGTATAACATGGTTGCATAAGGTGCAGCCTCCAAGGGGACTTGGCTTGAATATCTAATTTCTTAGCACTATATAATTATTTTAAATAAAGTAAAAAAATCATCAGATACAATGGCATATTTGTATGTGTCTTTGACAACCATTCTTTTGTAGCTGGAGGTTCATTCTTTGTATATATATGCTCACATCTAGTCAGGAGATGCAGCCAAGGAAGGCCACATGTGAGTGGCTGTCTGCTATGCAGGCTCATCCTGTCAACATCTAGTACTCACCTCCATTCACCTTCTCAGTTCCTGGACCAGCCTATATCAAAAGGGCTTGACTTTCTTGCTTTGCTTCACTTTTCTTCAGGTACTTACCACCTTCAACCTACTATATCCAGTTCACCTTCAGTGTTGCATTAGTCTCTTCCAAAGAAAATGGCATAGGGTGTTATTTTTAAGATGTAATTTTGTATATTCTTGTTGCACAAAGCTGAGCCTAACACAGAGGATATGCTCAGTAAACATTTGTCAACTGAAAGAATCTTTCTTGAAAATTATTTCTTGAAAGTAAACTAACTGACAAAGAAGTAACTGCACTTTACCCATCCCTGTATAAGAGCAAAGCTGCTTTTGAAGTTAGAACTTTTCCTGTGCTCACACTTCAGAGAAAAAGATGCAGCTGATAAGATCTGAGAGGAAGGAAACAGCGCTTCATGGTGAGTTGTGAATATAACATCATACACCTTATTTTTTTTATGCAGGCTAGCCTCCTGAACTGTTTCCAGAGATGGCTTATCTAACTTTGCTTTTGGCTATTCTTCATGTGCACAAAGGTAAAGACAATCCAATGTCTTCATGTAAAAGTTTTGTTGTGTTTTTGGTTTTCTGAGTGTGACGTGCAGATTCCCTTAGGTAATTTCTCACTTGTTCAGAAATACTAAAATTTACAAAAGCCAATTTTGTAGATGAAATTGTCACTCTTTACTATGAATTTACCAGACTACTTGTTAAGTTTTATAAAATTTAGCTATTTGGTTTTTCATCATTGGATATAACTCAGTTTATGTGATGTGTATTTTAGCATTGTGTGAAGAGACCTTTTGGGACACAACTGTTCAGCTCTCTGAGACTATGACTCTGGAATGTGTGTATTCATTTACGGATAACTTAACCCAGGTGGAGTGGAGCAAGATCAATGGCACAGAGAAAGTGACCATAGCTGTTTACAACCCTAGCCATCCTGTGCATATAGAGCATAACTACCTCCATAGAGTGCACTTTCTGAACTCAACAGTGGGGTTCCACAATATGAGTCTGTCCTTTCACAATGCATCTGAAGAAGACATCGGCACCTACTCATGCTTGTTTCATACTTTCCCACATGGATCTTGGGAAAAGAAGATAAAAGTGGTCCAGTCAGGTAAGGAAAAACTTTATTTTCCTTTTCTCTACTTAAAATGTTTAATTCTAAGAAATCCAACCAAAATCTTAAAGCATTATTCTGTTCTTTTTCCTGTTCCATTTCTAGATTCTTTGAGGTTATTTTTCCTCAAAGATAAGTAAACCAATTCCATTTTTCTTAATTGCTGTCATTTCTGAGTGGAGGTGTCTGATGGGTTTCAGTGATGTGGGAAGAAGCACAGATTTATATAGTCTTTATGATGACATAAGGCTTGATTCAAGTGATGTTGCCAACATGTAGATTCAGAGCCAATCCCTTCTTTCAAAGCTTATCTCAGCAATGTGTGGGACCATTTCTTTTTGCTGAGCATTTGGTACTAGTTTCAGCCTCTGGATATCTAGGATCTTCTCTGCATGACTTAATCTGAATTTATTAGCAAATTCTGAGCAAAGTTTAAGACAGACTCCATCTTCAACCTATCTACTTCCTTTAGAAACTGAGAGACATTGTATCAGAAAGAGAATAATGATTTATATTAAGTATGCTGGTGACTATGCTTTGATTCTTCTCACATGGCCACATGGACTAGATATGGTATGCCAAAAAAGTCTGGGTTTTACAGTCATCATTTTATGTAAAATCTCATGTTAGTGGCTCACCCCCTCTCAATCTGAAGTAATCAAACAACATGTCAAGATAATAATAATAATAATAATAATAATAATAATAATAATGTCCTTGTTGAATGTTTAGGGGTAATATATTTAAAGAGTTTGGCCCATGGTCATTAGAGAATAGGGTATTATTACTACCAGTATTACTGTTTTTTTTCTATTTTTTGACACAAAAAATATTCACAGACTTTTCCGATATCAGTGAAAAGGGAAGGGTTTGGAATTGTTTCTTGTTCTGTGGCCCTCAAGTCATGTCCCATGGGTACACAAAGGAGAATGCTTTGTACCATCTGATGCAGAGCCTTTTTTTAAAAGTGATGAATATTCTGAACAAAAACAATGATCATGGTACAAGAGGAATAAGAAATTATTAGGAAGAAATGACACTGCACATGTAGGTTCCCCCCACCCCCGTAATAGCTAATCTTGACTAATTTTGTTATGAAATGTTAATTAACAAAATATCTTTGGATACTTATTTATTAAAGGATTTGTTATACCACTAAGGACCTGTTTGCCACCATACACAGACACCTGTTTGGTGCTCTCTGCTAGTTCTAAGTATAAAATCCACTTTGACCCATATTTCCAGAAACAGATAGCAGTGATATGGACCTTGAATTAGGGTGATATATTTCACAGGTGGCTTTAGCTGTCAGGGCTGAAAGGAAAGGAGTGCCCCTTCTCGGCTTGTGGTGTCAGGGTTTGTAGTTTATCTCCTACATCAGGTATTTTGATATGTGTCATAGAAGACAAGATCTAGACATCTCTGAATGTTTAGCATGGAACATGGAGCTAAACTGTCAGGCCATTGTTGGATCAATGGAGGATTTGTAGCATAAGTTTTGGAAGATTTTGGGAGTTTTTTTCCTCCATTATTTAGTTCAGATTTGCTGCCCTTTTACTTTTCTGGGTCAATAAATGAGAGCCTCTGGGGGCTTTGAAATGCAACGGTGGTTCTTCATTTCCTCAAGTGTCTGTCATGGTGAAATCCTGAAACATGTTTGTTTTGTTGATTTAAAAAATAATGATTTTTATCTTGGAAGGGCATATTGATGTAATGGACTAGGGCATATATGATCTTCCTTATTTTGAGATTTGGAAGGGTAGTTTTTGTTTTTTTTAACAATAATGGTGAAACTAAATATTTGTATTTTAAAACTTGCCTTTAAATGTATCTAAAAAGCTCCTTTTAAGGAGCCTTGGTAGCACAGTAGGTAGTGTGTCAGTCTCATAAAAAGTTCCTTTTATACTTTATTCACAACTGACCAAGATCTACATATATGGTATTTTAAATAATACAGAGTTGATCTATTTAATACTAAAAATATCAAACTTAAAAATGCAAAAATCCTAATGTGCATAATAGATTGTCAGAATTGTAAAATAAAGGAGTTGATCTATTTAATATTAAAAGAAAAACAAACTTAAACATCAGAAATCATAATGTGCATGACATTGTCAGAATTGCATGGGAAGGAGTGATGCTACATGCTTATCATTAATACTGACTTCTGCTCTTCATTAGTAACTCTCTATGGATAAGGACCTTCTTTCAGTGTCTTAGATTTCCTAATTCTTCCCCACTGTACACTTGGATGTGGACATGATCTCTAGGATCTCCACTTGGGGATGCCATGCATTGTAAAGTCTTCTAGCCTTTCCGAGGCCTCCAACTCTGTATGTGTCTCATGGTATAGCACCGTAGGTGGATGTTAAGTAATATCTGGGGAGACATGAACCTCTAGGTCTTACAAGGATGAGACATAATCATTGCATATATACCTAAAAAAATCCTTTGTGCTTTATTTCTTCCTCCTTTCCATAGTCTTCCAGCCTAATATTGAGCTAGTGAGAGATCTTATCTTACTGGATAAGTGACAGTGTTAGTAGGAAAGACTTTAAAAAGGTTTGCCAGCTTTGAAGTAGGGATTTCTTAATTACCAATAATATTAAATAGATAAAATTGGCTGTATTATTTTCACAATTCATGGTAAAATATATTCAGGTGACTTAGGCAATAACATTTCAAAAGTGCTCTTTGGTAGCAAAGTCTATGGTGGAAGTCTTGGGGAACAGATTGCTTACCTAGTATCTTTGGCCTTAGTAGTCAGTGAAATAAAATATATTTCTAGTTAAATAAATCCCTACCTGCTAGATGGTGACCCACTGCAATATCCTGCCCAAGTTTTACTAGATACCCACTTTGTATGAAACAATCAAATGTCTCCTGTAATATGTTTGAATACTCAACCACACAGAAAAAAAAAAAAAAACATTTTCTGGTGCTCAAATGAAGGAGAAAGGAGAGAGAGGAACCATCAGACCTATTTTGGAATATGATACATTAGTTGGTTAAAAAAACTACATATTCTGTGAAATAATAATTCTGCTCTATTTGATATTCTCTTGATTGTGCACATGTGTCGGAAAAATCCATGTTTATAGTAACAGTGATGATAGGAGAAATATTTGGGAACCATCCAGAAGTTCAAGAGTAGGATAAGCAAATACACAGGATTCATTCATGAAGGAGGAAACTACATTCCTGAGAAGGGAGGGATCACCACTATGCTCACCAACAGAGACTTTGGGTGTGGTTCTTGTCTTTTACTTTGTATAGGCATGCAAAACTAAGCAAAACATAGTTGATTGACATATAAACAATAACAACAAAATAAGGCTACAAAGAACAAGGAGTTCTAAAGCATGATCAAGAAGAATACAGAATCAGCAGTGACCACCAGAGTCTTTAATATTCATTGTTATAGTGATATTCATATGGATTTTTATTTACTATTTCTCAAAACTATATTATAGCATTTGTTTCAAATATGTTGAATTTCTAGGTAAATGGTGAAAAATATTTAATTGCAATATTTGAGCAGTTCAGATACACCTACCTAATATAGGTATGAAAGTTCCACTCTTATTTGGCCTGAAGATTAAAGAGAAGGAAAAATGTACTCATTTCTTTTTTTTTTTTTTAATCATCTAAGAACAGGAAAATGTTGACTTTAGTTAAAAAAGACAGAGAATTGGGAAACCAGATTGGGCTTTCAGAAAGGAGGTAATATTGGTGCCCTTGGTTATAACATAGAAACTGAACACCTGTCACTCAACATTATAGAACAGTGGAGCAGAAAAGCATTTCAAGATTGAATATGCCAACCTTGATATTATTTTGTCATCCAGTATATGTGAAAAATAAGTTAACAAAGTATCAATGAGTAGGAGCATAAGACTTAGGACATAACTTGGAGAAGGGGCAAGTATGTGAAGACATTTATGTACAAAGGTGGAAGTTATGGGGAAAGGAGGGAGAGAGGCAGGGGTGTGAAGAGAAGGATGAAGCAGAAAAATGGATCACTGGTTTGGGAACAGCAGACAGTGGGACTCACAGTTACCTTTCTTGCTGTACCTGCATAGATGTTTTGGTTGGTTTTATCACATGGCTGTGCTGTTCATATTCTCAGATTGAACACTGAGTTGCTTCTCACTGTGTCCCTTTACAGAATTCCATTCATTTTGGGTGGGATAAGGATGTACATGTCTTTCACACCCCTTTCCATAGTCTTATATTCTTACTGCCTGATAGTCTAGCACTCTTTGCCCAGGTGCTAGCAGCTAAAAGGTTCATGCATGTGTATTGACAGTTAACAGTGCCTTAGAGATTGGAGGCCCCAGAGTTGGTAGAATAGCTTCTAAAGATAATGCTGACCTCTTTATCAAGTGGGGACAGCATCGTTTCTTTTCCCCTTAGGGTTGGTGATGCAAGGATTCAAAGGTGGAAAGGGGAGAGTGTCCCAGATCCAGTTTCCAGAAATAGGTTTGCTGACATGGGGGAGTGAACTTAATCCACTAACTCATCCACCAAGTCTTTACTAAGAACTTAATATATTCTAGGTAATATTCAATAATTTGAAAGATAGAAATTTGTGGATCTTAGCTCTACATGTAGTTTATCCTGATTTGCAATTAATAGCTTGTTGTATTTCAGTAGGTGGACTTTCTTTTGTAATCCTTTTTTATATTATTGCAATTTTATTTCAGCTTTTTTTGTTTATCCAGAATAAACAAAGAAAGAAAAATGCATGAAAATAACTCTACCTTGTGTAGTACTGACAGGTACAAAGTGATGAAGGTGAAGACTTGGTATGAAAGGCCAAGGGTATTCTGAATGTCAAAGGATGTTCTAAAGCTGCTAAGAAGGCCACTAAGAAAAAAACTCATAGCTTCTTGCTACAAAGGTTACTGGAAATTGTTCAGATCTTTATCTTAATTCTTTAAATTCTCAAAGGTCGAGCAAATCCACAATTCTTCCACTAGTCCTTACTAAAGCTACTCTTTACCCAGTCTGAAAGAAGCTACCAACCACAAAATCTGGAGCATGTTTCCTCTACAGAGCAGGGGTTGGGGTGTTGAGTTATGTGGGTGCTGGTATGTGGTGGGGATGAGGCCTCATGCATGAGTAATAATAGCTGATACTCTTCCATCAGTCTTTGGTACTTAGCATCATCATAGAACACATTCAGTCCACAGGTCAAAGCTACCTAAGACTTGCTGGGCTTCATTGTTGTTTAAGTTTTTTTCTTTATCAAAGGTTAAAAGCTACAGAGAGCAAGCATTGTCCTCTGTAGAATTAGTGCATAGATTATAAATAATGTTTACAGGGATATACCTATAGACTAGTTAAAGTGCTCACTGGAAGCAAAATCTTGGTTTGCATTTTATAAAATAAAATTATTGCATTTTGAATCTACAAACAAGGAATCAAACAAGAAAATAAGTAACTGAAGAAAGTAGGAGAAACAAAATTCTTGGCTCCAGGGCTGGTTTGAGAGAATTGTCTGAGGATTTTCTCTGAGCTGATGCTGCCAGTGGGGATATCATTTAGAACTAATAAGAAACAACTTGGTTTGTAAACTGTATTTTTTGTTGCTGGCCTTTGTTTTTGTTTGGCTTTATAGGGAGTGGTGATTAGAAATAGAACAACCTACCCCATTCCTTAATGAAAATGGCAGGAAACTATTTCTGAAGACGTTAAAGGTTTTGAAACTGTTAACAATTTTAAGACCATCAATTCAATCTTTCTGGGGTCATGGCAAAATGAGTCCCTGGAGCAATATCTCCTGTACTTACTTTAGAATAGTTTTAATTAAATAACACCACTTATGGGGCTATTGGCGATTCCCCAGAGAGATTATTCACAATCCAATAAATCTTAATGTGAGGAAATTTCTCCTGACTTCAGCTATTTAGCCAACTTACATCTTAAAAGCCTGGTCTTTACATAATTTGCCCACAGAGAAATAGGTTTTGAACATAGGAAGGTGTCTAGAGAAAGATCCATCATCCATTGGATATATGTATCAGAAAAATCATGTCTCAGGAAAGATCATGTCCTTTAGGATATGGGTATAGGAGAGTGTCAAGGGAAAGACCCATGTTCAGTAGGAGAGGTATGTAGGAAAGGATGACAACATGCCATTTTATGTTTACTCATACTTGAAATAGATATGGGTGACCTGCCTGTGGAATGCAGTGGAATGGAGATGGTGGTCAGCAAGGATAAAGTGTGGGTATGAGCTCTGTGTTCAAAAGTTCAACTTAACTATCAGAATACTCATGAAAGTTCATATTCTCATCTCATCTGACTGGTTCCCAATACAAACTAGGGTCATTTCTTAGGTGCAGAATGAAATTCATTCTGCTACCAAAATTGACATTTCAAAATGTCTTAGTGAAGGGTTATGTTCCATGAACATGGTGTAATTTTTTTAATTGAAAATAGATTCTTTAGTAATGTTTCTTTTACATATGTGGGTACCCTTGTGTTTGGGGCATAAATGTTCAGAACTGAGACTTCATCTTGGTGGATCTTTCCTGCAATGAGTATGTAATGTCCTTCATCATCTCTTTTGATTGATTTTAGTTTGAAGTCTATTTTGCTAGGATATTAGGATGGCTACACCAGCTTGCTTCTTAAGACCATTTGATTGGAAAGTCTTTTCCCAGCCTTTTATTCTTAGGAGGTGTCTGTCTTTGAGTTTGAGGTGTGTTTCTTGTATGAAGCATAAAGATGGGTCCTGTTTTCTTATCCATTCTGTTAGTCTGTGTCTTTTTAAAGTGAATTAAGTCCATTGATATTAAGGGATATTAATGACCAGTGATTGTTTGTTCCTGTTATTATTTGTATTTTTTGGTGGTAGTGTGTGTGTACTTCTCTTCTTTGGGGTTTACTGCTGTGGTGTTATCTATTGAAGTGTTTTCATGGGTGTATCTGCCTTCCTTATGTTGGAATTTTCCTTCTAGTGCTTTCTGTAGGGCTGGGTTTGTGGATAAGTATTTTTTAAATCTGGTTTTGTCTTGGAAGGTCTTGGAAAGGGAGAACAAGGAATAAAAGACCATGATAAATGAAGACCACATGAGAATAGGAATAGGCAGAGTGCTGGAGAGGTCCCATTAAATCTACAATGATCCATCCTCTGTAGACTTCTGGCAATGGTCTAGAGAAAGCCTGATCTGACCTAGTCTGGTGACCAGATGGCCAAACACCCTACCAGTTGAGCTGGAACTCTCATCCAATAACTGATGGAAGTGGATGCAGAGATCCTCAGCCAGGTCCCAGGTGGAGCTCCAGGTGTCCAATTGTCGAGAAAGAGGAGGGACTGTAAGAGTGTGAATTGTTGAGCCCAAGATTGGAAAATGCACAGGGACAAATAGCCAAACGAATGGAAGCACATGAATTATGAACCAATGGCTGTGGAGCCCCCAGCTGGATCAGGCCCTCTGGATAAGTGAGACAATTGAATAGCTTGAACTATTTGGAAGGCATCCAGGCTGTGGGACCAGGACCTGTCCTTAGTGCATGAGCTGGCTGTTTGGAACCTTGGGCTTACATAGGGACACTTTGCTCAGCCTGGAAGGAGGGGACTGGACCTGCCTGTACTGAATCCACCAGGTTTAAATAAATCCCCAGGGGAGTCTTGGCCCTGGAGGAGATGGGAATGGAGGGGAGGGGATGGGGGAAAGGTGAGGGTAGGGACAGGAGGGGAGAGGACAGGGGAACCCATGGCTGATGTGTAAAATTAAAACACAAATATAACAACAACAACAACAACAACAACAACAATAATAATAATAATAATAAAAGAAAATAGATTCTTTGATACAATACATCATGACCAGTTTCCCCTCCCTTGGCTCCTTCTAGTCCCTCACCTCCCCTCTCCTCCCCTCTCCTCCAGATCCTTTTCCCCTCAGTTTCCCTTCAGAAAGGAGAAAGACTTCAAGAGACAACAACCTGCTGTGGGATATTGTTCTTTATGCTGTGAATTTGTATTGCTCTGATTGGTTGATAAATAAAATGCTGATTGGCCAGTAGCCAGGGAGGAAGTATAGGTGGGTTGAACAGACAAGGAGAATTCTGGGAAGAAGAAGGGCTGAAACAGGAGTCACCAACCAGACACAGAGGAAGCAAGATGTCAAGGCAGAATTGAGAAAAAGGTACCAAGCCATGTGGCTAAACATAGATAAGGATTCGGGTTCATTTAAGTTTAAGAGCTTGTCAGTAATAAGCCTGAGTTAATGGCCAAGGAGTTATAATTAATATAATCTTCTGGGTAATTATTCTATAAGTGGGCCATGGGACTGCGGTGGCTTGGCGGGATCCAAGAAACATTACAACTACAACAACCAAATATACTAAAAAAAAAAAAAAAAGATGCAGTAAGAAAAGACAAAAGCTCACTTGTCAAGGCTGGACAAGAAAACCCAAAAGAAGAAAAAGCATCTTAAGAGCAGGCAAAAGACTCAGAGATACAGCCATTTGCACTGTTAGGAATCACATAAAAATACCAAACTAACAAGTATGCAGAGTACCTGGTACAGACTTATCCAGGCCCTGTGCTTGCTTCTTCAGTCTGTGAGCCCATGTGAGCCCTGCTTAGCCAATTTGGTGGGTCATGTTCTCCTGGTGTCCTCTGATTCCTACAATCTTTCCTCTCCCTCTTCTGCAGGATTTCCTGATCTCTGAGGGGAGGGACCCCATAGAAACCTCTAATTTAGACTCTCTGTGCACAATGTTTGGCTGTGGGTCTCTGCATCCACTCTCATCTGCTGCTGGAGGAAACCTCTCTGATGATGACTAGATAAGGCACCAATCTATGAATATACCAGAATATCATTAGAAATCATTTTATTAATTTCTTTTCATGGGGGAAGGCAATTGTGTTTGGTTCTACCCTAAGTTTCTGGGCTATTCAGTCTCAGTTCCTGACCATTCAGGCAGTGCAGGGCATAGTATCTCCTTCTGGTGTGAGCCTCGGGTAAACCAGATGTTGGTCGGCCACTCCACAATCGTTACCACGATTGCCCCAGCATGTATTGTAGGCAGCACGGATTGTACATTGAAGGTTTTGTGGTCAGCTTGGAGTCCAAGTTTCTTTTTTGGTAGCCTGCCAAGTACCTTCTCATACCAAAGAGACTAGAACATAGGGGCAAAGGCTCCATGCAGGTACCAGCTCACCCTTTCTATGTTCAGTTAGGTATAGAGATGTTGTCTTCAGCAATGGGGACCCCATTGTCAGTTTTGGGAGAGCGACTCTCTGTCCTGGCATCAGTCTGGGTTGTTTGGGGATTTCCGTGGAACCCTTTCAGCCAATAACTTGACAGAATGCAGCCCAGTCCCACCACTGAAAACCTTGCCTGGCTACAAAAAATGACCAGTTCAGACTCGGTATTCTCCTTTACTAGGAGTCTTCAATAGAGACATCTTCATAGATTCCAGGAAGGTTACACTACTAGGTTTCCACACTGCCTCAGAACTCTAGATTACAGGAAATTTTTAATCATATTTCCAATTAATTCCATGAATGGATAGAGTAAATTTATTTTCCTTTTCAAACTACATGCTATAATTGAAAACCTACCATTTTTCACATGAGAAACAGCCAAGGAATCCCATTATTATTTCTGATATGGGGCTTGGTAATATTTGTGTATTTACTAAGAGGTAGTTTGTTCATTAGCTCATGACATTAGATTTCTTGGAGGATCCCTTCATTATCTAGTTCTATGTGTATGGTGCTGGGAATCAAACATGGGACCTCACACATGCTGGACAAGCAATCTACCACCCTTCTGTATACCTAGTGTCTTCTGTATTATCTTTAAAAGTACATATTTATGGATAATTAAATAAATTATATTCATAAATAGAGCTTCTATTTCTTATGTGTTAGAACTGTTTCATAAAATAAGAATTTAATCAGAAAGAAACATGTCCAACTACTCTTCCTGAATTTCCTTGAAATGACTCAATATTTGAATTCTCATTTTTAAAAATAAATTCATTTATTTTACATCTTGGCCACAATTTCCCCTCCCTCCTCTCCTCCCAGTCCCCTGCCAACAAACCCCTCTGATCCCAGCCCTCAATCCACTCCACCTCTATTTCTGTTTAGGAAAGGACAGGTCTCCCATGAATAGCAACAAAATATGACATCTCAAGTTGGAGTAATACTAAGCATCTCTCCATGTATTAAGGCTGAGCAAGGTGATCAAGTATGAGGAATAGGGTCCCAAAAGCCAGTAAGAGAGTCAGAGACAGTCCTTGTTCTGTTAGGAGTCCCACAAGGCAACCAAGCTACACAACGGTGATATATATGCAGAGTGTGTAAGTCAGTCTCATGCAAGCTCCCTGGTTGCCAGTTCAGTGTCTGTGAGCCCTGATGAGCCCAGGTTAGTTGACTACTGGAAAAGGGGTATATTTCCCAGTCAGGTAAAAACTTGGTGCAAGGGAATCTCCCAGGAATCTATAAGGAAGACCCCAGCTTAGACTCCTAGCAATAGCAGATCCATAGCCTGAACTGGCCATTTCCTGTGACCAGAGGGTGCCTAGCCCAATTGTCATCAGAGAGGTTTCATGCAGCAACTGATGGAAACAGATGCAGACCCACAGTCAAACATTAGGCAAAGTTTGGGGAATATTGCAGAAGAAGAGGAAAAAGGATTATAGGAGCCAGAGGGCTCAAGGACACCACATGAATTCTCATTTTTAATGTAGTCTGACCATTACATTTTTAGTGAAAATAACAGAATTAAAAAAATTAAGCCAAAGGGAAAATTATAACCTGTTGCCAAATGACATTATTATATTGAATTACAATTTATTGAATTATTGAATGAATGATAGCAATTATTTAAATCCTTATGTAAATTCCTTCTAAACTCATTGAAAATGATATATGTGTGTTTATCTGTGAAGAAATGAGAAAATGTATTTATCGTGAGTTATAATCTCATGAAAGGCCTATGTCCATACAACTTGAAAATATAACAGCTGGGCAAACATATTAAATGGGAATTGTGCTAAGTAGCAATCTTCATGGCTTGGTGAAATGAGAAATGGCTAAGATTTCTTCTGGTTTGGTGGGAACCATGGGCTGGGAATCTGGTATGTTTTAGATGACAGGCACAATAGGGACGAGAAGCTCTATTTAGAAGGCACATCTTATGAAACATTACTGACAAGGGAAATAGGCTTTGAATATAAAGAACACATTTTTTAGAGGCTGTGGGATAGGTTGGGAAGTACAAATTTTAGATATTGGATTTCACTTACCAGCTAGTAAAGTTTTCATATGGTGGAAGTCAGATGTTAGCCACAGCTTGCAGTAGTATGAGGGGTAGTTAGGTTGAGAAAGTAGAAAGATGGCATAGGTAAAGCTGATGAGAGAAAGAGAGCCCTGTCAACTCAAACAGGACAAATGAAACCTGAAAGGAATGCCCACAGTGCAGTCTCTGCCATAGCTGACTCAATTTACTTTCCTCTGCTACTAACAAAGAAAGCTTCTACAGTAAATTCCATCTCTCTTTCCCCCTTGCTGTCTTTCCATACTTATTTATCAAATGCTTTGAGCTATGTTAGGTAGCACATGTGCAGTAGGAAAATATGTCTGGGTCCCTAATCTCAGTCTCAGATCTGAGTTACAGTCTAATCCAATGTTTGCTTGATGTGGGTGCCCTGAATAGGAGATGGTGATGTTAGGAGAAGGGAGGTGGCATTATACACGTGTATTGGAAGGATGGAGCAAGAGACAGGGAAAGAGGAGACTCCAGGGGATGCAGTGATGAAAAGACAATTAAATTGTCTCAAGAAGAAAGCTTAGAATTTCTGGAATTGGAGAATAATCAGACTGTTGCAAAATGGTTTCTTGCTAGATGGAAATCATGTTATAATGACACAAAAGCCAAGTGACTCTTTTTTGTTTAGAGACAACTGGATTCTTAATAGGGCCCGTGCAAAAGTTGATTCAAGATGAATAAGAAGGGTAAAGAAATGGCATATTGTGCTGTCAGTAGAAGGCCTAGATTATGATTGGAAGGGATCAGGGAAAATCATTAATGTGGGTTTAATCTACCAGAGTGTAGAGAGAAAAAACATATGAAGGCATGGGAAGGAGACAGTGTTCTACAGCTACAAGCCAAAAGAAGAGGCATCAAAAGGAACCAACCTGGCTGGCATCTTAAGTTTGGATTTACAGCTTTCAGAAGTCTGAAAATAAAATGTCTATTGTTTAAGCCATCCATTCTGTGGTTCTTTATTATTGTAGCTCCTCAGAAACTTCCTTTGTCTATAATAATTGATCTTCACTGTCAACTTTATTGGATTTGAAATCACCTAGGAAACACTTTTGAATGTTTCTATCAGAGCACCTCCTGGGAGGTTTAACTGAAGATGAAGGACCACCTAGAATGTGGCTATCACCATCCCAAGCCAGGTTCTTGGACTGAATAAAACAGTATACCAAGTATTAGTTTTCCTTTCCCACTCTACTTTTTAGCTATGAATGCAATGTGACCAGCACCTCACACTCTTGTCACCATACCTTCTTTGCCACAATGGACTTGATCTTAAACCATGAGCCAAAATAAGCCTTCTACCAATGAGAACAGTGACTAATACATTGCCCATGTTGTTTTCAAATGCTATCATTTTTTTCGATTTCCTCTGTGGACATTGTTGGTGGGAACATGTTGTATACTTAGAAGACACACTCAATAAAGCGATAAAAGAATAGAAAAAGATGATGCCTGTATATGAAATCATCACCTTTAACCCTGGGAAGTACATAGGAAAACATTACTTTCAAACACAATTAAACGGGACATAGCAATCTTTTATGAGTTCCATTCAGGAGGTTAAAAAATTTTTTTTTCTGGATTGTAGCAGAGGTTTATAGCTTATCTCATTTACCAAAGAAGTTTGAATGGAAGGGAAATATCTGCTTGATCATTCATGGAAATTAAATTCAAATGACAGCAAAACTACAATGAATGAGGATAAGAGTCAATTTTAGAAATACAGGTCAAACAGACTGATGGTTTGGAAAAATAGGGGTAACTAGGGTGGAGAGTAGGATACCTGACTAAGAGAAAGTAGTGACAGCGCCTATTGACTAAGTTAGAGGCACTGATAAAGACAAATGAGTTAAGAATGACATTTAGTTTCAAACAGTAGGAAAATAGGAAGGACTCAGTTTAGAAAGGGAGATATGACTTTGCTTATCTGTAAGTATGAAGTATATAGAAGAGTTTGGAAATTTGAGTTATATTATTTTATTCTTTTTTGCCATATGGTATTTCTCCCAAGGAAATTCTAGGATGGGAGGTAGACATTCTTTTTAATTTTTTTTAGAGATTTATTTATTTTATGTTCATGAGTGTTTTTCCTGGGAGTCAGTGCTATGTAGGTGCTGGGAACTAAACCTGGGTCCTCTGCAAGAGCAGTAAGTGTGTTTAACTGATGAGCCATCGTTCCCATCCCAAGGTAGACATTTTCATCTTAAGACCATGCTGCAGTTCTTATCCTAGTTTGCATTTGGTTATACACTAAGTATAAAAACATTTCCCCAGTTTTCTGGGCTAATTGGTCTTAATGACCTATCCACCTTTAGACTAGTACCCAATGAAAATATAGCGGTGTTCTGAAACATGGTGTCTGTTTGCCAATACAGATGAGATTTGTGTCAGACCAGTTGGCTGCTTGCATTTGTACAGCAAATTAAATGGGTGTGGAGTTATTATTCCCAGTGACGTAATTTTGTCCAGTATATAAGTTAGATCAAAGGCTTATCATTTCTAGGGAAAAAAAATGTGCTACTGTTGGTTCTAGCAGATGATTTGGGCATTCTTAAGGGCTTCTTTTTTATCCACTGAAAATTTTTTATCATCTATGCCACCATTTAACTCTCTCTCTTTGGTGTTTTGAAATATTTTATGTATTTACTTTAGAGTTTGGAGCAGGTATTTTCAAAAATTCTTTTGGCTTTGTTACTATTTGTACCTCTGGGCATTGTCACTCTTCCTAGTTGAATGGTCTTTTTGCTTTTCTTTAAGTTGTACCTTCATCTGACTATGACACTTTGGTTTTGCATTTTAGCCATAAGGGGTTTTATTTTAATCACAGAACCTTTTAGATCTGTTAGAATATATTTCCCTTAGACTTTCAAACATGTTTTCTAGTATTCTTGGGGTTTCTTTTGGGATTTTTACTTTTTAAACTAGAACTTATGTATATATTTTAAAAACCAGAATATTTGCATTTTAGTATGGTTTCCACTTGTTAAATATGCAAAATTTCCAGTGAACATTCTTCAACTTTGACTTTCTATTCAGAGTGGCTTTTAGTTATCTGAACAGGCAATTGCTTCAAAGCACACAACACAACATAAATTCCAAAGCACAATGTAAAATTCAATACATTTTTATTCTCATGGATTCAGTAACCACTTAGAGGAGCAATCTGAATGTACTAAGTTTTTTTTTTTTTCACATGAGATATTCAAGACAGAATGTGGACAATTTAGCTACCTATGGTCTATGTATAATTCTTCTGTCTAACTGGTTTTGTGTAGCTTTTTTTCCCCTTTATTCTGTTGTTTGGGCCAGGTTATTGATAGTATCACATGGCAGACAGGTTTCTACCATATAAAAGTTTGACTTCTGTAGCAATTGCTATTTAGAACTGAGCTAAAATGCCAGTAGGTAACAGTGTATCTACCTTTGAAAAGTCTTGTTTTTATAGATTATCCTTTTTTTCCTATTCTTAATCAGATGGATCACTTTTAATTGGAGCTGTCCCTTGCTTCTTGTTCATACTTTCATTATTTTAAGACTTGGGTATTTGTGTTGGTCAACTCTGATTTTTCTATTAGTGCGCAGATAAAGAGAGTGGTTGAGGCTTCATTAAGGATAAGTAAGGATTAAAAAAAAATCAGAATGGTTGGAGTTATGTGGGGAAAATGGAAAATTGTGTTGGAAGCAAGAGACTTGAAAAATAATGTATTGAGGAAGGAGACTGGGTTTTAGTTTGTCTGTATTGAATCCCATCACCCTCCATGTTCCAGACTCTGGGCATGTCTTTCTGCACCATGACCCTTCCTTTCCAGTGTTATCCGAGAACTTGTTATTTTTCTACAGTTGTCCCCTTCAAAACTGCTCTTATAAATTTCTGTGAAATTGACCACTTTAATGCTATCTGGAGTAGAACTGTGAGGACTTTAAAAGACCCTAATCCAGAGCATTTATTTGTATCATTGTGGGTCCTTGAACTGTGTTCTAAATCTTGGTTTCTTAATGTTATTCATTTAGTGAAGAGGTGATTTCTAGTTTTTATTAAATTCAGCAGTTCTAAATCATGTTCCCGTAGTTATTTAATATTAATTGTTCTATTTACCCCACTTGTCTTTTAAACAGTACACACATTCAGAAAATACCCAAGGCCATTCTTCTCAATGCTAAAATTACTTTTCATTTCTTACACCATGCCAGCATTCAAATATAAAACAATATATTTATTTAGAGCAAATTACAAATCTTGCAATATATGTGCAGTATCTCCAGTTCTAGTATAGATACATTAGTACACCACTTAATAACTGACAGCTAGCCATTTATCATGAGGCATTTCCTGTATGTGAGGGAACTGGTAAAGATGGATAATAAATGAGTGAGAACTCTTAGTGGTCCCTTAAGTATGGTTATCCAGAGATAGCCAACCAGAACTTTCCAGAAAAGTAAAAACAAACCCCCAGAGAAAGACCATAGTTTCATATTGCTAGGTCCAAAATACCTGGTAGAACCCATTTAAGGGAGGAAGAGCTTACTTTAATTCATGACTTAAAAGGTTTGGTCCATTGTAGTGAGGAAGGAATGGTGACTATTGTGCTATCATGATAGCAGAAGAAGAATGCCATAGAGGCCATTAACATCACTATAGATAAGGAAGCAGAAACCATGCCAAAACTGGGGGCTGAGCTCTAAACCTGCAAAAGCCTGGCCCTAGTGAACTAGTTTTACCAAGAAAAGAGTCCATAGACTTTGAAAATGGTGCCACCAGCAGGGGAACAATCATTTAAAACATGACTCTGAGGGTGATGTACGGCCTACAAAGGTTTGTGGTCATCTGTTTTTCTTTAAATATACATTTTTTATAGTTCCATTTATAAGTAATAGTATTTTTTCATTTGCCTACACTTTTAATAATCTCTTTAAAAACTTTTTATTGATTATTGTGGATTTCACATCATGCATCCCCATATCAATCTTCCAATCCCTTCATATCCACTCTCTGTCCTTGCAACCTTCCCTCTAAAATAAAAGAAAAGAAAAGAAAAGAAAAGAAAAGAAAATTTAAAAGAAAAAAAACTTGTCATGGAAGCTGTAGTGTGGCCCAGTGAGTCACACAATATACACTTTAGTCCATACATCTTTAGTTTGCAAGTGTTCATTGCAAGGAGTAGTTGGTCTGGTTCAAGGCTTCTGGCTTCTGTTACACCCTTGATACTTGGCCCTCACTAGGACTGCTCTAGGATATGCTGTTGATGCCCTGTGTTAGGGAAAATTTGTGGCTTTGGATCTGCAGCAACAGCCCCATTATATGCTCTAGTAGTTCATAGATGGGGTGGCCCAACTCATAGCCCTGGTTCTGGGCCTGGGTGGTTGCTGGTTTGGTCAGCTGGCCAGTCCTCTCTCATTCTCACCACCAGGGGACCTCTCCAGTGTTGCTCCGGCTAGCTCACCCAGGCAGCAAGGGGCAGTGCCATTTCTCTTGCTCCCATGCCATGGAGGCCAGCTCACTGGCATCCAAACCACTAGGACTAGCTCTACCGTGTTGCCCAGACAAGGTACAGGGACACTCTCCTGAGTGTTGCAGTAGGTGAGGGGGAGGGACCTCTGTTTTGCTTTCATGGCCCAGAAGCCAGCTCTCCTGCTTGCTCCAGGTGGTGAGGGGCAAGTGGGGTGGGGTATCTTTCCTTCACCAGTGCTACCACATGGCAGATGTTGGGGGAGAGTAGGGTCAGCTCTCTACTGCTCTCACACCCTCAGAGCTTGCTCACCCATGCCCCCTGCCCACGGTAAGCTCTCCTAGGCTGCCTAGGTGAGGTGTGAGGCCTGCTTTCTCAAGTGGTACAGCGATGAGGGGCAGAGACAGCTCTGCCACTCTTATGACCCTGAGGCCAGCTCTTCTGCCTGCCACAGGTGTTGAGGAGTGAGAGGCAAGGAGGGAGGCTTCTTTCCCTTGCCCATGCCTTGGCATGGGAGATGCAGCCCCTGCCAACAGGGTAAGCTCTACTGTGCTGCCTAGGTGAGGTGCAGGGTATGGTCATCTGTTAATGCTATATACATTTAGTTTGATTTCAGTTGTCCTTTTAAGTCTTTACAGCAACAAAGTGGCTCGGAAGTCCAAAGTTTAAAGTCTTTTCAGATCCAAGGAAATTCTTAAGTATAAGCCACTACAAAATAAAGAACATTATATGCTTACAGCACACAATGGCATAGAGTAAACATATCACTTCCAAGGGAGAAAGGAAGACTAAAGAGCAAGATTGAAATCCAGCAGGCTTAACAGCTTGTCTGACATCTATCTGGGGCATGTGCTGTCATGATGTGGAGATCCACTTAGCACCTGAAGTTTTCATCAGCAGATGTCTCACTTTCCTGGAACCTTAGGCTTCACCTCCACAGCTTTACACACGTGTCTCTCAAGAATTCCCTGAAGAGAATGGCTCAGTTGCATATTACTTGTACTCCCAAGATTACCCTAAAGATCATTGTGCAAGATTCCACATCCTCTAACTCTTGCATTCTTTATGCCTACAAAACCACACAGATGGTGTAATCTTCTTCTTCTTCCAGTTTGGGAAGTAACAGAACACTCTTTTAACATGGTTGTGTCAGTGTCTGAATACCTGGGTTGCTGGACTCAAAACCTATTCCCATAGATCAGCCTTTCCTAGCAGGGTAGTTAGAGGCTCTTTCTTTACAATCACCTTTTTTTTAATATTAATAATATGAATCAGTCATGATAAACACTTTTTTTCTGTTAGATTAAATCCTCCTCTGAATTCTTCAGCAAAGAGTAATGAAAACGAAAATATACTTTGCCTGGTGTTATTTATTTCACACAGAGATAATATTCATTCTTTTGTAGCATTTATTTATCCTTAAAACTTCAATAATCTTCTTGCTTTGAGCTCCTTCAAAAAGTATTTATCAGTTCTCTTTTCTTTGATAGTAGGCATTGATTGAAGGCTTTTGCCTACCTCCCCAATGATCCTTTAAGTGTGGTGGTGCAAATGAAATATTTTGTCTTATGTAATAGTTCCTAGTTCCAAATATCTTTGAAATATTTTAAGACACACTTTTTAGTAGTGTACCAGAACTTTTCCTTCTATGTTTGTGGGTAGGCCCTAAACAGCTTTATGGAATATCTAAATTGCCTGGGTTTCTTCATTCTTCTTCTTCACCTTAAGCATAATTAGAAGAGAGAGGCCATAGTCAGATCTTGTTTATCCTTAAGAAATGAATTGACAACTCAGCTCAGGTAGTGTCCAACACTAGATGACCCAGCAGGTGAAGCCACAGCTGTCCAAGAATTTTCTGGATAAAGCTTTAAAATTTTCCTGTATCAGGCATTTCTCTCCATTTTTTTTCTTTTCACATCTTAGTTTTACCTTCTAGAGCCTCCAGTAATTATACTCTTTTCAAATCCTCCTTCATATTTCTATTTGTATGACCTAGGCAGGGTTTCCATTATCTCCAGTCTCTCTACTTGCTTCCTACATAGATCAGTATACAAAAATATTGACAAGAATTACCATCCTGCCAATACATTCAGTGTGGAAAGTTGAAACTCCATCTGCTGGTCAATTTCTCTTTACTACAGTCTTTCTAGTCAATTCCCTGTTCATACTGAGGGGCTCTAAAGTCCAGGTGATATATGATAATCTCTTGCTTTGTTCCAAGCCAACACTCATTCTTCTGCTTAGGGTAATTGTTCTTAAATTGTTTCCTTTATATACTCACATAGCACTTTATGTGTTAATTCTCTGTTTAGTTTTATGGTTACTTAGTAGTGTATAGGCCCTATGACAAGGAGATCACATCTGTCTTATTAACCATTTCATCCTTTTATCTTTTTAAATCCCTATCATACATCAGTCCTTTATTAAATAATTTATCTATTTATTTACATTTGTTTTGCAGAGCTTAAACCAAGGACCCCATGGATGCCAGGGGAGTGCTCTAGTAAGCTACAAGTCCAACCCTATTTTTAAACACTGAATTAGTGGTTTCAGTGACTCTTTGTAGGCTCATTCAGGGCAGGGGTAGTTATTAATTCATTTTTATAATCCATAAATTTTTCCCATAAACCTTTACAAGATAGACCTTTAGAGGCTCCACTCTTTGAGATTAACTCATTGAAGTACTGATGACTAAATGCTATGACATTTGTAAGTCAGCCTTGGATGAGTAGTTATGCCCTTGGGTACTTTTGGTTTGCCTATACATAGGGCAGATGCCATCCACCATCGCCTTGGGCCAGCAGTCTTAGCACAAGCTCTCAATTCTTATATTATTTAGTTTATCACTACTGTGACCAATATTTGGTAGAATCAACTTAAGGGAAGAAAGGTTAATTTGGACTCATAGTTTTGGTCATCACAATGCGGAAAGCATGGCAGTGTAGTTCTACTCCTAGCAGTGGGAACATGTGGTGGAGTTCTTAACATGGCTGTATACTAGAAAGCAAAAGCGACAAGGTTGGCATCACCTCCAGAGCCCCACCCCCATAGTTACCTACTCCTTCAACCAGGTCCCATCTTTCAAAAATTCTGTAGTCTTCTTAATTGTGCCAGTCCTGGGGACCAAACAGTCTAATCATTTGCTTGTAGGAACACTTCAGATTCAAACCCTCTTCTGAGTGAGTTGAAGTTGTTCATGGCTTTCACCATCATTTCCCCATTACTTTAAACAATTTGATACTTTTCAATGACTTTGGTTTCCATAAAGTGGTATAAGGAAAAAGTTATATACATAATTATGGACTGTATGGTGATGCAAATAACAATTTGGAGAAGTCAACTCTAATAAAGCAAATTGGATAAGAAGTTATATACAGCATTCAGCCTTGCTAAAAACATCAGCAACTATATGAGAGGAGTGTCTTAGCAACATCACCATGAATTAAATAAATATATGTTTTAAACAAAAACAGTCTAAGAATGGGGAAATTGATTGTTGGTCAATAGGGTTTGGAGAAGCTCACTGGAGAGATAGCACATGACTCCACAGACAGAAGAAGAAAGGTAGTGCTGTGCGGCAGAACTTAACTGAATACTCAGAGGTAAAACAAGTGTATGTGTGACTCTTAAGACAATCTGAGTTTAAGCATAGGGTAGAAGTGGGTGACACAGCAAAGCCAGCCCTGAGAACTCATGGTTCTTTCCATAGGACTGATGGTGGTGCTTAGAAGTTTGAATTTAATTCTAAATGTTCTAGAACCACTTAAAATTTCAAACTAGGAAAGTACAAGCATGGATTTGTTTTCCAGAATTGCTCTGGCTGTATTTCAGGGATTGATGGAAATGAGGCATGAGTATAGAGAATGGTGACATGATAACTGAAGGACCATATAGTCGAGAATTGATAATTAGACCAATTGTCTCAGGGTTTCTATTGCTGTGAGAAGACACCATGACAATGGCAACTTCTATAAAGGAAAACATTTAATTGTGGTGGCTCACAGTTTCAGAGGTTCAGTCCATTATCATCGTGATGGGACATGGCAGCATGCAGGCAGACATGGTCCTGTAGAAGTAGCTGAGAGTCCTACATCTTTCAGGCAATAGGAAGTAAACTGAGATTCTGGGTGTGACTTGAGCATATAAGAGACCTTAAAGCCCATCTTCACAGTGACACATTTCCTCCAACAAAGTCACAGCTACCCCAACAAGACCATACTTCCTAATAGCGCCATTCCTTTTGGAAGCCATTTTCTTTTGAACGACCACACCAGTTTAATTGAGAAAACAAAGCATTAGGCAGATGGAAGGCTACTAGAAGCAAATAAGGAGTGATAGAATTTGGGGAACAAGTTAAATGAGAAACTGGGCATGGAGATGTAGGCTGACCTCTGAACTGGGCTGCTGACATGTAAGGCTACCATTTGTAAGAATGGATGGCATTAGAAGAATATCATGTTCCAAAGTACACAAAGCTATAATGTTCTATCAGTATTCCTTAAAGCAAAATTGATGAGAATGTAACAAATGCTCATTAGGTACAGGTATTAGATGTAAACAGCTCTTGCCTTCTGTTATGTGTGGACTGTTTCTGGGTATAGATTCTAGTTGATAAATCGTGTTTTCACACTAAATGATGAAGCTAAACTCCCCATCCAATGACTCATCAGAAAGTATTATTTTGTGCTTAATTCTTGTCTAAGCATAAAGAGAACATTATTTTTATATTACTCTATAAATCAAACCCGTCACTGATACTTGTTGAGTTGACAAATGTTTTGAGTCATTTCTTCCTGGAAAGCATCTATTTAATAAAGATTAATCTACTGGCTTATTACTCTTTCAAATTATATTTCAAGAAAAAGAAACATGTGGATGAGAAGATCATCAGTATCATGTAAGCTACTCACCAGCCCTGGAGTAGTCTTAAGTTTGATTAGTTAACTTTTATTATATCTATATATCATATAGAATTTTTAAGTGCCTCTGTATCCAACTAACACCTTGCTGCAATATTCAGCATAGTTTTTTCTTCATCTGTGGATTTTTACTAAGAACTCACTGTCTTGGGTAGTTTTCTCTGTTTGCTGAAGCCATCAGTGATTTATTTATATGCACCTTTCAGAGGCCCAATTTAAGCCTATGAATAAATTATTTCGGCCATTGCATAGAATTGAAAAGATGCTTTGTTCTCCTATTAGTCTACAGCAATATGCCCCTGAAATGAAGTAGCACACTGTGATAAACCTCACCTTGATCGCAGCACATTAGGGTAGGTTTGTAATTGCTGCTACTGGCGGGGGCACATCCTGTGATTAAGCTCAGGTCCCTAAATTTTATAGCGTTTTGTTTTGTTTGCTTTTAAAAGGCAAACCCATAAACGTGATAAATGTAATTCCAAGATAATGGAGTTAGGAAGCCATTACTGAAGGCAATTTTGGAGGAAAATGGAGAGTGTAAAATGATGACTTTAAAATATTTAAAATTATGGAGGTGGAGATTAAATTGCAGACTTTGGAGGGAAGTGTGCACAGTGCAGGAAAAGGAAAGTTACCCCCTATTTAGAGATCCAGTTTACAGTGAGATGAAGAGTCAGAGAGAGTGAAAAGCATTGATTGACTGTTTAACAAGGAACCATTATAATTGGTTCCTACACTAAAGCATGGTATATGGCAACAGGATGCATGGATTCATGGGTGTCGTATTCATCAGAGCTCTTTCTGACTGATCTGGAAACAGTTCAGTTTGCTTTTCTAAAGTTAATTTTTGCTTTCAGTGTTTATAATTTTAACATGGTTTCTAGATTAATTCCAGCTAATGGAGAGCCACAGGACTATTAAGAAAAACCTGCAGATTTTCAGATAGCTTCAAAGCATTGGGTGAGATTCTGTATAGGTACTTTGATAATTTACTAAAATATCTACATATTTCTGTGTATTTCCCATTTTTCCTTCTACTAAATTAAATCAAGTGGTAGCAATATCCAAATTTATCAAAAGTAATATTGTCTTTCATATTGAACATTTATAGGTCATTTTAACTGTTTTGAACCCATAGATAATGAAAAGTAGCTACAGATATCATCTCAAAATAATGCATTTATACTCTGAGCAGGACACGAAGTAGTCAGTGTGTTTACCCTCATTTAGAATCACTGAGATCTCACACAGTGGAGATTGCTCGAATGACATTGCCATCAAATGCTGTTTGTAAAATGAATAATTACGTGTAAATTTCATATACTTCAAACTAAAATCGCCCTTAATTTAAAATTGAATAGAATTCCTAGAAAGGTAACAATATGGTAATGTAGTTTAAAAGAACTTTTTGTACTTTTTCTCATACCACCTTTGTTTCTGATGAGGCAGTACCATTTGCATTATTAATTGTAATTCCTTTAAGGGTTATTAGATTTGGCCTAGAATTCAACACATCTTAAAAATAATAAGTTTCTCATCTGATGCTATGGGACCTACCTTAAAAGTATAGGCATTTATGTTTAATGGTGAGCAACGGAGTGACAGCTAAGTGTACCAGGCATGGTTTTGGTTGTCATTTTCAACTAGAGGGAGGGCTAAAAGGCTGATCTAGCATGCCTTTCCCTGTTTTTGAATTTCTTCCAGAAGAAATGCCTTTCTAAAAGAACAAAGGATCCAGCACAAAGACTGAACTCTGGCACTTTACTGAGAAAATAAAAATTTAGTTGAACCACTGAAAGAAATTACCAAGCACAGGCTTAGCTCAAAATCTGAAGATAAATACTCCTTCTCTGGTCTACGAATACAATGGATTTGCTGGCATAGGCTGTGGATTGCAAGTTTGTTTTCTGGTGATGCTAATGGGCTTGAACTAAGTCTGTTTCCTCATATCCCCAAGGGCACTAATGCTTGGGGGGGGGGTGTTAGGAAATAATCAAAGAAGGTTCCATCAGGTCCATGGGATGCACTGTGCCCCTAGAACTGTTTTTTATATGTCACATGGAATATTTTACACAGAGGTGGGGTATAGGAGTCAGGGATTCTCTCTTACTGAAGTACTATATGCAAACAACTTTTTTGTGTAGAACTGAATCTTATTTTAGTTTATTATGTGGAAATAAAGATAAGCAGATATGATCACAATGAGAGTTTCCCAGATTTTGGAAGGGTCTCTAACAAATCTTGAATTTTCCTCAACTCACGTTGTTTCCAGAAATCTTATAAAGAACATCAGAGGTGACAGAGAAAGCAGATATGTTCTTCTACATTATGAAGTATCTTTCCTTTCTCCCTTTCCTGTGTTGTAGTCTCTTAATTTTCCATTGTCTTAGACTATAATCTCTCCCATTTGTCTTGAGATGGTCCTTTGCATGATATTATAAAAACAAAGTATTTGACTAGAATGCCTAAGGCCTGCAATCTAGATAGTATTACAAGTAGTGAACTCACTATAAGCTGTTCTTCAACTTTTATTGATACTTACCCTGTGAAAAGACTATATGACAGATGACAAAGGTTGCTACTTAAAAGGAAAAATTTATGTACTGAATCAGATCTTAAATGATCTACTTTAATGAGTAAACATAAATTGAAGACTTTGAGAAATTGCTTTAATTGGTTTTCATAAAAAGCCCTATGTGTTGGAACCGACCTGGAACTTCCTCCCTGCGAAGGGGCTCTTGTAGTAATGGAAGGTGCTATGCAAGCTGCTAAGAGAAATGCATGGTCAGCAGTCTTACTTAGCTGTAGAGCCTCTAAACAACAGTGACTGGACTTACAAGAGATCCAAATGGTGAAGTAGTGGCATTTTTCACTTGGATGTAGCCAGCAGCTGTTTACTTGGGCTTTAGGATGAACAAGAGGGTTACTTAAACCTTTCTAGTACTATAAACCTTGCAACTTGTGCAGGCTGAAAAGGTCTTAGACCCAAGATGAGAACCTACCATTGTCAGGTTTCTAAACCAACATCATTTCTGTCTTCTGTATACTTATCCTTGTACCCACAGATAAGTGTATCTCTCAGTCCTTATCAAAGAACCTTTTTTTAATGTGGTGGTGGTGGTGGGGTAATGGAGACTATTACAGAGATCTGCAACTGGTCAAAATGAAGAGAGTAAGTTACTGTGGGATGCTCATCTCCAGTGGGTTCCTCTAAAGCTAAGGTTCAGAGAAAATCATGGAAAAGGGGATGAAAGAAAATGTAAGAGCCAGAAGCCTAGGGTGCCTGTTGAAAGATCATGTTCCCTAAACATACCACACAGGAAAACATACCATAAACTTTCAACAATATACCTTCTTTGATAAGAAGAGCAAAATGGCAACACTAATTAACCTATCAATTCAGACAGGAAATTCCACGTGCTCCCATTCCTAGCTGAAGAGCTATAGGATGTCAAAGGCTACTGAGATGAGGAGAATCAGTTGTGTTCCAGGATGGACTCCCACATAGATTATCCAATACAAAATGCTCAGTCCTGAATACATGAACGTTAGAGCAAAGATACATGGATTCAGTAGGTTGCACATACATGTATGCCTATATATTATATATATATACATGTGCATATGTGTGTACATGTGTCAAGACAATAACAATTAAAGAAGAAATCATGAACTTGGGAGGAGGATGGAGGAGTTGGAAATAAGAGTGGTGTAAATATAATGCTAATGAATGGAAATTCTCAAAAATACTCCTCCTCCTTTTTAAGTACTACATGTTTAAGAAGTAAAACTATTTTGAAGAATCTCTACACTGATTCATACAGTAACTGCATTAATTCATACACTTACCTGTATGTTTTATTTGTATCAAGTAAGTTATGGAATCAGCCTAAATATTTATAAACTGATGAATGGATGGATAAAGAAAATGTGACATCACACACACACACACACACACACACACACACACACACACAGAGTAGTATTTTATCTAGCCATAAGGAAGAATTAAGTTGTGTCATTTTCAGGAGGATAGATTGTACTGGAGATCATCACACTAAGTGAAATAAGCCAGACGGAAAAAGAGAGCTATGTCATGCTTTCTATCATATGTGGAATTTAGAGAGGAAAAAGGAGTTTGAGAATAAAAGACTGTTAAGGACATGGAAAGGGGTAATGGAAATGAAAGATAAGAGAGAAAAGTAGGGGGCTAATATGATCAGAGTATATATGCAGTATGTAATGTGATCTGTCCCAGGCACATGAGCTGGCTTTTTTGGAACCTATTCCCAATGGTGGGATGCCTTGCTCAGCCTTGATGCAGTGGGGGAGGAGCTTAGTCCTGCCTCAACTTGATGTGCCATGTTTTGTTGATTCCCATGGGAGACCTGCCCCTTTCTGAGGAGTGGATGAAGATGGATAGAAAGGAGGTTGGAGGAAGGAACAGGAGAGGAGGGAGGAGAAACTGTGGTTGATAGGTAAAATAAATAAAAAGGTTTAATAATGAAGAAGGTTAACTCTTGATAAAATAGTAACCCCCTTTTTTTTCTAGTGGTGATGAAGCCAGTGCTTTTATCACCATGAGAAAAGAGGAACTTAAATTGCAAAATCCTCAGGTCTTGTGATCTGTAACAACCAGTAACAAATCCTTTAGAAAAATTTAACTCTCCAGTTATTACCTTGCTTTGTTTTTAGACTCTGTCAATGCAATGGATTTCCTAAAATGTTCCCGTGTTTCTTTTTCAGATATTCTCAATATTCTCTACATGTGTCTCTTTCCTCTGGTTGCTTTTAAACCATCAGAGGTAGAAGGATAGAAAAGATGTCACAACAGGTACAGGGATTATTTTGCTACCAATGTGGGGTGATGCTACATTTCTTTTGGCACTCCAGGGATCCTCCCACAAGATCAGGCTTTCTTAGACCCAACGTGTAACTCACAGGTCCATATTTAGCCCCAGAATGTCTTATTCTAATCACACAGACATAGTGAATTGGAAAGCCGTTAAATTGCTTGTGTTGTCTGAGACACTGATACTGGAGAAGGGTCAGAAGAGATTTTGTTATATGTGACCAGGTCAGATACTGGCTCTGTTTTTACTCATCTTCTCTCAGAATCTATAAAGTGATATCATTATATGAACCTCATTGGATTGCTGTAAGTGTGAAGATAAAACAGAATATTTAAATCATTGCATTGCAACATGCAGATAATAAGTACTCAAGAAAGCATGACCACAATTAGGTCAGACCCAGAGGTTAGATTATTATCACACTTTTGGTGAGAATCAGGTTCCTTCTTCAAGTGTGAGAATTGAAACCCTTGATAAGAGGGGTGACATGTTGTCACCTGCAGTGGGGAGGAATTTTATATCCAAAAACTTAAAAAAGATTTGTAGTTTAGACATCTTGGTCACAGAATTGAAAGGATTCTAGTTACACTTTCTTGGACTAAGAAAAGAAAGAAGCATGTGGATATAAATAAGCAAAGGGCAGAATGAGCACCATCCAAAAGTAGCTGATCACTTACCTCATGCCTATTTTGCTGATGCTCATGTATCTTGTGAATGTGAAATGAGAGCAACTGTTTGAATAGACACAAGGAAGCAAAGTCTGTTGGATTCAGTTGAATAGAAAGTGAAGTACGTAGCCCAAACATGTGATTAAGAGATAAGCTTTGTGAGCTGGCTTTTTAGAACTTGTTCCCTATAGTGGATGCCTTGCTCAGCTTTGATGCAGAGGGTAGGAGCTTGGTCCTTCCTCAACTTGATGTGTCACACTTTGTTGACTCCCATGGGAGGCCTTAACCTTTCTGAGCAGTGGATATGGGGGAGGTAGAAAGGAGAAAGGAGGTGGGAGAGGGAACGGGAGGAGTGGGAAACTGGTTGGCATGTAAGACAAAAAATAATTTAGTACAACAAAACAAAAAAAGATATGCTTTGGTGGGAAAAGTTTCTTTGATAGCATATTTTGTGCATGTGTGCGTGTGTGTGTGTGTGTGTGTGTGTGTGTGTGTGTGTGTGTGTGTGTGTGTGTGTGTACATGAGCATGTATAAAAAAAAAAGAGAAAGTTTAAGATTCCTTCTGTTCCATCCTTTATCTTCTGTTTAATTCATGTATATTTCGACTGTTAGTAAAGTGGAGATATCATGAAAATATTTCCTGAATTTTATGTGATAAACATCCTTAGCCTTTCAAAACTTATTTGATCTCAATATATTGCTGGACATTTAGATTATTTCTATCATTTCCTATTTCAACTAATCTTGATAATAATATTCACACTCATATGGAGAAAGCTGATGGACACACATCTGATGGACAAAGGGTACAAAATGAATGCAGATTAAGATTTTTTTTTGTTGTTGTTCTATTACCATGGCTGTTTCCCCATTACAAACATATTTTGATAATTTGATAATTACGTTTTAAAATGCCTCACAGTATATATGTGACATGGATATTTTTTGTTTCTTCCTATTTCTGAATTTTCTTTCCTTAACTGCTTGCATTTCTGGGCAGATCTGATAACTATAATTATCCCCCTTTAATAGCTTGTGCTCATTCTGATATTTCAATACTGTGATGGTTAACTCTATTATCATTTGAACAAAATAACTTCAGAGTCTCTTCCCTTAGAGGTTTGTGAGAAACACTGTCCTTCTTTCTGTGGTTTGAATAGTACTTGGAACCTTTTGTAACAAAGGTATCAAAACCACACATACTGAGGTTCTGGATACTGTGTAGATTTGATACCAGAAGAAATAAATTCTGAATGTATTTCCTTTAGTAAATCAGGAAACAAAAACCACAGTTTGTGTAGGACTTGGTATCATTCACTAAACTTACAACATCTTGGGAAATGGTTAATAACCCATTGAATTAAGATTACACATTTTGCAGGTATGGTACCTTTGAGGACTCATCAGCTTCCTAGTGTAGGAAAGAAAATCAGCAAATAGAATACAGCATAGCAGAAAGTCTCAAAGTAAAGCAGTGCTTTTGGAATGAAGTGTTAAGAGTAGAAGAAGGCATCTGAGACTATATGGCTGACACAAAGAAATCAAGTAAATGCAGTTCTTTGGGAATGCCTACTGTAGATTCCAGCAGGAGTGAGACAATAGATCAGGGCAAGAACAAAAATGTATCTTCTTCTTTGTACTCAAGTGACAACGAGGAACATACAGCCTTTTAAATAGAGACGGGGTATAATCAGTCCCATGTTTCACCTTCATGGCTTAAGACTGACAAGGACCAAAGGAGAGAAGAGCCTGAACTAGAGTCCATTTGGGTAATTATTTCTATGGTCCCATTGAAATGAACAAGAAAATCCCTGAACTGTATCATATTTCTATCCTGTTTTGTTTAGAAGTCATTATTTCTGTTGTACAACTTTCTCTGATACTGTGCTTAGCTCCCACAGGAGAAGCAAATGTATTTAGCAAATTGTTTTTGACCACCACATAGATGTGAGGTTCCTCCTGAGACTAAATAAGTACAATACATGATATATTTACGTTGAAAACATTTGAAACACAGTAGAGAAACCAGCAACAAGTGCATATTTCAGAAATTATTTCTATGTCTACAGAGTCCAGCATCATAATTAAGAAAAGCAAGACACACACGTGGGGTGGTATCAGTTTATCTTTTTCAAGCACAGCAATTTATTTTACACATTTACAGAAAAATATGAAAAGAAAATAAGGTCTCTAAGACTCAGTGGTTGTGTGACTCCTGTTCATGCAAAAGAAGGATGTCTAGCCAGACTTTGGAGGCAGGCAGAGGTTGACTGAGTCATAGAACAAGTCTTTAATTGACTCAAGCTGTGCCACTGTGAAGATTCTGGGAAGCCTTGTATTGTCTCTTGTGCAGACAGGATGGTATAAATCTAATGCTAAGTAAGTTTCATAAAATCCCAGGACTGCAAATACCTTTAGCTGTGTTCTCCAGAAGCAGTGCTAGTAGAGAGGAGGATAAATGTGACCAGACAGGTTAGTGTTTTCTAGGAAAATCCTATGGGGAAGCCAGACCAAGGATGCAGAACGATGACCCATAAACAAGGTCCAGGGAGGTGAATCTCAACATTGTCACAGAGTCCTGAGGGTGTCCAAGGCAAGGGGAGTCCATCCCTCTTGTCATGAATGAGCAAATAGTTAGGGAATTTGGGTGCCAGTTACCCCAGGGGTTCTACCCATGGAAGAGTGTGGTGATATATTGTGTACTGTAGTTGGAGAGCTTCTCTCCAGGTTCCACCAAGCCCCTGCGGTCCCATAACCCACGTATAAAATAATCATACAGACACTTACGTTATTTAAACTGCTTGGCCATTAGCTCAGGCCTGCCATTGTCTAGCTCTTACTCTTAAATTAACCCATTTTTGCTAGTCTATACTTTGTCACGTGGCTTATGGCTTACCGTTGTCTTTCCATGTTGCTTCTCCTGGCAGCAGCTGGCAGTGTCTCCTCCCAGCCTTCCTGTTCCCAGCCTTTTCCTCTTCCTTGTCCTGCCTACCCTATCCTTCCTGTCCACAGTAGTGTACCCTAATAAAATTTTCCTCAAAGATCAGAAGACAGGACAAGCCACTAGATTACACATAGAGGTCAGGCAGTGGTGGCAAATACCTTTAATCGTAGCACTTGGGAGGCAGAGATCCATCTGGATCTCTGTGAAAAGCTACTCTGGACTACATGAGATTAACTCAGTCTAGGAGAAAAACAGAGCCAGGCAGTGGTGGCACACATCTTTAATCCCAGTACTTGGGAGTCACATGCCTTTAATTCCAGTGTTTAGGAAGCACACACACCTTTAATCCCAGCATTAGGAAGGTTGGAATAGGAAGTGATGGCTGGGTGGGGAAAGGTATATAAGGTGTGAGGAAACAGGAACTGAAGGCTCTTCAGGCTGAGAAGTCCTAGAAGTAAGATGTAGTAGCAGCATGTTCCTTTGTCTCTCTGATCAATATCTGGTACTTTTTTTTTTTTTTAAATAAAAAAGACCATTTTAACATTTGTGTTACAGAAGAGAGTGCTAAGAAGCTTGATTGCCTGACAAAGGTGAAGGGATCCCAAGGGGATGTCCATGGAGCATTTTTGGGCTTTTTGTCGTGTCCATTTCAAGCACTGCCTTTTTTCATAAATGAGGCTGCTGTGATATGATGCTTTTGCCCAGGCTGGAGTTCTGATCTTTCATGTATTATTGACCAATATGCACATGCAAATTTCAGGGTTGGATCTGTCATTGTATTTCTATTTCATAGAATAGATCATTATATAAAACTATACCCCTTTTCCAGAAATCCTGACTTTTAGTATCAGTTATGACTGAGTAACTATGACTGAGGAGAATGGTGAATGGGTCACTCTGTAGTTGGATTTTCTTTAAGTACTCTTGGTGTTACTGTTTAGATGTGTAATGCTGAGTGTGAGCAGAGAGATTTTCTTAACTGAGAGGAAATGACTTTTATTTCATAAAACAGGTTTCCCTCTTTTTCTTACAGAAATTTTAAGTAATGGCTTTTCATTTTTTTCAGAGCAAAATAGTTAGAGGAGTCATATTAATAAAAAAAAATGGTTCACTTTTAAAAACTGCATGTAGCTAGGCAGTGGAGGCACACACTTTTAATCCCAGCACTTGGGAGGCAGATGCAGGTGAATCTCTGTGAGTTCTAGTCCAGTTTGGTCTACAGAGCAAGTTCCAGGACAGCCAGAGCTGTTATACAGAGAAACTTGTCTTAAAAAACCAACCAAACAAAAACACACACAAAACCAACCAAACAAACAAAAAACCCACAACAAAACAAAAGCAAAAACTACATCCCCCCCAAAAAAAAACCCAAAAAAACTGTATGTAAATCTTGATTTTGTAATTGAACTTGATTTTCAAGTTTGCTTAAAGCATTTATGTCTATAGAAAGTTTGAGTATGTGAGTCCACATCTATGTAAATATGCATTTATTACATTTTGGGGAAGTGAACATGCCGTTTCTTGTTTTCATATTTTTATTTACCAGTTGCTTCTTGGTCATTACTAAAATATATCATGCATCAGTAATGCCAATTAATATTTCTGGAAAGCCACCTGAGAATATAACTAGATAATGAAATGATCCAGTTAGAAGATGTGGGAAAGGAAAGAAAATTGAACTCAGAAAATAAAGAAAATATAATTAATGTAAATACAGTAACCATGGGCAAATTGAATATTTAGAGTTTGAGGCCTTAAGCAGAATTTCCTCTGGAAAAAATGTCTATTAACTTTGACAGACCTTAGTGAGCCCAGAGTCCGTGGATAGACACATAACAGAACCCACAGGGGTCCATGCAGGCCTCTGTGGCGGCTCTCTAAGGGTGACTTACCCTGGTACTTCTCTTTTGGCTTAATGAATGTGGGAGGGAACAGAGGATGGAAGGATGGAGGGAGTAAGAATGGAAGGAAAGAAGAACAGTGAAGGAGGGAAGGGAAGAGGGAAGGAAGGAAGGAAAAGGGAAGGAAGAAAGCAGGAACAAAGTCAATTCTATTCCAGCCTGCTTGTACTTCCTCCCACAACAGTGAACTTAACAGGGGCTACTTCCCTGTACACACCCATGGCCTTGTCAGCCAGACAAGGCTGCCTCCCAACCTTGACACTTTCCTTTGCTGCACAGCAAGTCTGCTTTGGGTCCCTTGTCTGTGGGAACCTGCTTCTTTACTTCTGCTTGAAAAACAATCTAATGGGCAATTTCACACTGTGTTGGTGCCTGCCAGGAATCGAAACTGTTATATGCATTTTAATAAGGATAAGGACAGAAGCTGATTTCTAATTATAGGATTTAAGGCATCAGAGAGTAAGATATTTAGGATCTAAGGCTATCTTGGGTCCTGTTTGTCTCTGTGAAATTCAGCCTCCATGCAGGAAAAAACAAAACAAGACAAAACAAAAACTTCAGTTATCTCTGCCAGGCTTCATTGTGATATAAGAATTGAGAACTGGTTCAGTGGTTTGGTGTGGCTCTACACCCTCCCACTGGGGTGAGAAGGATTCTACCATTTATCATCTGGGTGGCTTCTCTGCAGTATGTTAGCATATGCCATGCATTTAATGCCAGCATAAAAGTAAAGAATTATTCAAGCTTGATTGCCTTACTTTAAAATACACTGCAAATGGGAGATGGGTTTGCCAGTAAAGTGCTTGTGTGGAACCCATGTCAAAAAACCAGATGAGAGGTGTGTCCGTAGTCCAGCTATAGAGAGGTTGAAAAGGACGATCCCTTGTTGGCTACCCAGTCTAGCTTCATCATCAAGCTTCAGGTTCAGTTAGAGAATGTTCTAAAAATGAAGATGGAGGCTGATAAATGAAGGCATCTAATGTTGACCCCTGTTCCCTACACACATGAACATACATATACATATACACACATGTGAATATGTTCACAGAACATACACATTTTCCTCCTTTTATTCACTATAGATTCATTTCTCACAAAATATAATCTGAAAATGATTTCCCCTCCCTCTTCTTCCAGTTCTTTCCCAGCTCCTCTTACATCTGGATCCATGCCCTTTTTGTCTCTTGTTAGAAAAGAACAGGTTTCTACGAGATAACAACAAAATATGACAAAATAAAATGTAAGGAAAATGAAAACCATCACATTGATTTGGACAAGACAAGCCAACCGGAAAATAAAGGATGCCCAAGAGAGGGCACAAGACTCAGAGACCCAGTTGTTTACACATTCAGGGGTCCTATAAAAGTACTAAACTAAAAGCTAAGATACATATGCAAAGGTCCTGGTGCAGACCATGTAGACCCTGTGCATGCTGCTTCAGTTTCTAAGTTCATATGAGCCTTGCTCAGCTGTCTTAGGGGGCCGTGTTCTCCAGTTGTCCTCCATCTCCTCTGTTTCTCTCTCTCCTTCTGCCTGCTCTTTCATGTGGTTCCCTGAGCTCTGAGGGGAGGTATGCTTTTAGTATATGAGGTAAATGCTCGGTGTGCTCCAGCTTCTGGTCTTTGCTAGGAGATGATTAAAGAGAGGATTAATCTTCTGATAATTTTTTTTCTTTTTCTGTTAAGAATTTCCTACAGAGAAAGTCAACATTTATTCATAAATTTGGGAGACTCTTGATAACATTTTAGTAGAAAAACTCAAAGCTCTCGGACTAATATCTTTCTGTTTTAAAAGACCTCAGAAATGTACTCCTTAAAATTCTTGTACCCCATTATTTGATTTTCTGACAGGGAGAAAATAATGCAGCATTTTCGAAAAGTTGGACTTTTTCATGGAGTTTGGCAAACTGTGCTACTGACTTAAATAAATAGCATCACTTCCAGGTAGCAAGCATGGTAAGAGAATTTGAGTAGCAATTAAAAGGTGCAGATCCTGGTTACTCTCAGATAAAGGCTCCCTAGACGAAAGAACTCTTGGAAGCTGCCTGAGGAGCAGCTTGGATATCTAAGTCTGGGCCTGTAGCCTGGATCACTGCTTGGAATTCTGGGTGGTGTGAGTCAGATCTGCCAAGCCATGTGGCAAGCTGTTTCTGTCTGGGGCTTAGACAGGTGCAGCCTGTTCTGGACCTACTGTAAATCTCCCCTTTATTTGTGATTTCTGGGCTGAGTCCCTGCTTCATCATCTAGGGCTGATCTCTTTTGTTCCCTTTAAACAAATGTCCCTGTCTGTCCCGCCTTTGGGATGGTGTTGGCAGCCTGCTTTGGGATGGCTGTGTTTATCTCTTGATGGTAGCTCTCATCCTTCTCCCTTTATCTTTGCTTTTCAGTCAAGCAATCTTTTAGCTCATTTTTATCTTGCTTGGTTCCTTTACCTTTTATCTGCACTCTAAATGAAGGATGGCAAATGGTATTTTGTGTGCGGCCTGTGGAGAACAGGCCATCCTGGCTGCTTCAGAGTGGGCTGGTGAAACTCCTATTACCCAAATGTAGTTCTGAGTTATTGCCACAGCTGCTGTAACAAGTGCTACATTCTGTGTTGCTTGTCCAGAAGGAGAGCATCATAGGTGGATGGGCAGGTTCCTCTCACAGCTATGCCAGGCCTCTCACCGAGACCCAGCTCTTCCTTGGCTTGTGGTATTCCACATGTCTCTGCCTTCATTCTCTTACAGCATTCTCCCTCTCCCTCTATGCCTGCATTGCCCCCTTTGTAACATAAAGATTCTGACCTTATTGCATAAGAGTTGACCTACTGCAGGATGACTTCATCTTAACTAATGGCATCTACAATGGACCTCATTCTAAACTACTTTATTTGCTGGTGAAGGCTAAGAACTTTGCCATGTAAATTTAGTGGAACACATTCAACTCATCTCCTAACTTAGTCATTGAGGAACATTGGGACATTTTAAGGAAAGGGTGTCTAACCTATTTGTCACTTTCCATATTTGAAATGAACACACTGCAATGACTTTACAGCAGTAATTGGGAGTTGGTTCTGTGAATAATGACATGTTTTAGGTTACAGGTTCCTGTTCCTGTTTGCTTGAAGTTGTTTTAAACTTCAGTTAGGGGTCTGCCACAACTGACTTTTTCTGGCTTTTGTCTGTCACAGAAAGAGGGAGTGAGGTGAAGCTACTTCGGGGAAATTTAGTCTTTGGGGTCTAGCCTCCTTCCTCTGCCATTGCTACAGCACCTCCCACACCGCCTGTTCTATGAATTTCAGAAACACTTTTTTTCCACTTCCTGGACCCTCATTTCTACTTCCTAGACTCTGCTTATAATTGAAATTAGTGTGTTTATTTACTTATTTTGTCTGTTTATTTGTTTTGTCTGCTTGTTTTGGAGAACTGTATCTCAGGTCACCATAGAACACTTTTTTAGTCATCATGCAGTCAACATTTGGATTTTAGAAGAGTTACATTGTGCATCTTCATGGACTAGGCAGGGAGGGGAATACATTGAAGCTACTAGTGCTAGCACTTCTAATTAGCTGATGTAATAATAGCTACTACAGATGGCTTGGGGCAATTCTGCACTGTTTGAAGTTAGTCTATTTTAAACATCTTAAGAAAAAGTTATTGTCTTGTACTTTGGAAACCCAAGGAGACATCTGAGCAAGTGGGAGTGGTTGAGTTTTACCTGACTCCAACAAGAGGTGGTGGAGAAGCGAGGGTAGACATAGACACCTGAGGATGGCAAATGCAGACTGGCATTCAGAGAGGAACACTTGAGAAAGGAGAGTAAATTCTGAAGGAGATGGGAGGCATGTCAGAGAGGAAAGAGGCAAAGCAAGAAAGCACAGATGCCGGCTGGGTATAGTGGGGCTTTATCGAAGGCTGTACCTCTAACATTCAGAGTCAAGGACACAGGTGACATTTGGAGTATTGGTGGAATGATAGAAATGGATGCCAACTGCATGAAATACTCGTGAAAAATGAGAACACATGGGAGACCCACACCTTCCATAAATTTGAATAAATAGGGAAGAGTAAAGAATGGTTGGACATTGGGTACTATGTCCTCTGGTCTCAGGTAGATCTCAGAGGGGAGAAATTTCCACTCAGGGATGAGTAAGGAGTCTGGTTAGAAAAGGAGGTGGAAAAGCAAGGAGACTGTTAGAAGTGGGAATATTCTGGCATGTAAAAATGCATGGGCTCACAAATAAAATGAAATTTGTTTGATTTGCATTCTGTCACCTATAAGCATAGTGTTTTGGGAAGTTAAGACACCCACATTTGTGAAACAACTTCATTATTACCCAATTACACAGTTACAGCAAAAATGAGAGCCTGAGAGTGTGAAGGGCCTTTTTACAACCAACACTTCCAGTTAGCTCAGTTGTCTGGCTTCCCAAACTTTTATTAAACACATATTTTTAGGTCTTTAATTAAGAAAATTTCATTAGAAATGAAATGATCCATGGGCGATAGTTATTGACAACCATGCTGATTAAATCAATTAGAAGTTTTATGTTCCTTTTATTATTCAGACCAAGAACAGGCTCATGCCTCTGAAAAATCTCTTGGCATCCAAATTCAGGGGTACAGAGTTTTTAAAGACAAAAACTACGAAGATCATCCATATGTTACACCAAAGTTAGATGAGGGTCAGAGTAACCTTGAAATATTCATTCTTGGCAGAGCATAATAATAATTATTATTTTAGACACTACATGCTGATTATATTTTACTTATATTTCTATAGTTATTTTAGTTTACATATTATTTGGGTTATTATGTCTGGACCATGGTCAAGACCATGAAAATCAAATGTCTTGCCAAGGCTGCTGTGACTATTGTGGGGAGGAGGGTAAAGGGCTGAGAACTGTCAAAGCAAACACAAACTGGAATCAGAACAGAACAGGATGGTGTTCCCTTAATCATTCCAGCAATAACAGTAAGATAAATTCCTATGTGCCTCTTTTAAAACTTGATAAACTATCAATCTTGGCCCTAATATTCCTGTTCTATATTTCTCATACTCTTTCTTATTAGATTTTATCTATTTTACATTTCTCCAGTTGCATCAATATTCTGCTTTTCAATTCATGCATTAGAGCTATTTAGTCCTTTCAAACTTCTAAGTTCCTCTTTCCTTTTCTTTTGTTATTGTTGCCATAAATTTGAGTTTTGTATAGCCCAATGTTCTGCTTTCTCAAAGTGTCATATACCACACTTCTCAACTCTTTGTAGCTTTGTAAGTTGGAGTAACTTTAAAAGTTTGGTTAGAGTTAAGCTTGGTTGTTTTGGCAAGACTACTATTTCTTAGGAAACATGAATGTCTTTTTATGAATTTTCAGATGTATCTTTCTTTGGGTAGAACTCTTAATTTACTTTGGCATTAAAATGTTATTTTGAATATATTTCTTAACATGAAGATTATTGCAGATGTCAATGCCACCCCAAACAATCAAAAGACATATTGCATCGACTACAATTGGAGTTTGAATTGACTTTCCGTTAAAAAAGTATTAATTACTCTCTTTAATTTCTTGCAAGGGGACTTGCTCTTGGGACTCAAAACATAGTGGTGTAACTTGTTAGTTGCCTTGCACAAAGGCTTGGCTTGGGAAGCTGGTGTAGAGACCCAGGCTCTGTGATATTGATGACATTATTTAACCGTCCTTTCCTGGGAGACATGACACACATACATATCTACTTACCCCAGAAAGATATCTCATGATGGACCAAATTTGGTGAACCAATAAGATTTTA
This sequence comes from Onychomys torridus, assembly GCF_903995425.1. Taxonomy (NCBI): domain Eukaryota; kingdom Metazoa; phylum Chordata; class Mammalia; order Rodentia; family Cricetidae; genus Onychomys; species Onychomys torridus. Next base: position 77,130,553 of record NC_050455.1, read on the forward strand.
TTGAGGCAACTAACAGAAGTAGCTTCAAATAAAGCTACATCACCCCAAAGAACACCCCAACAGACCAGTGGCAACTCATGAAAGCAATAATCCTGGAGCTTTCTGCTTCTCTGGTAGTTATTTACTGCCTTTAAAACCCCAGGCAGGTTTATCCAGAGATCTGGCATGTTTGAGCTTTCGCAGACCTATTACACTTGTTTTACGCCTTGTGTCTCTGCCTCCCTCCTGAAGGGAGTGTTACAGCTCTGGAAGAAACTACTGTACATCATTGGGTGATGGGAAGAGCTTCCCGAACAGCAGACTGAGTGATAGGCCTATGGGATACTGATGGTGAAAGTCAGTGGCTAGGGATGTGAGGTGAGCATGAAGTATTGTACACCCAGCAGTGACTGGTTCTCCAGTGGTGGAGTGATACTTAGAAGAGTAGATAAAGTACAGAACTACTTTTTAAAATCAATGATCTATAATTATGACAGAAAAGTCACCTGTAAAGTTGAATATACCAATAAAAATTAGACAACAGTATTTTATTTTCATTTTTAGAAACTAGTACATGACTAAATTACAAATATGGAACAATGGGTTTCTATTTTTTTTTCATTTTGTGATTCAATTAAAATCAGACCTTTTTTCCCCATGAATTACATCAGTTTTTTCTCTCTGATTTAAACATATTCATCTTTGAATTTTCAGTGTGTTAGGATGGTGTACCCTCTTCTTTATGTCAGGTCTTCTTGATTGTTATTTTTAGTGTTACTTTGGACAACCTTCCACTTGGATGAGCATAGCAGCCACAAGCAGCCTTCATGTAGGGCTTGGTTTTTGTCTCAGACCAAATAGTCAATTTTTGTAGAAAGAAACTTGAGGGGGGTGGGATGGGCACATAAGGAAAGCTTCTCTATGCTTCTCAGCCAGCTATCCTGATTTTTCTTGCATTTGAGTCTACAAGGCAGGTGGGTCTAGGTCCTTATGTGGAGCCTGAACTGGAACCCATCTGCCCCTAATGCTCCCTCCATTCCTTAGGTCTGGGTGTTCATGGGTAGAGATTTTCTCTGGTGCTTCATGAATTTGTCCTTCATATAAATGCACATAATTTCCCTATGCAGAACCTAGAACTTTGCGCCTGAATTGACAAGTGTATGGAGCTGCTCCTGAGAGCAGGGCAGGGTGAGAATGGCCCAAAGAAAGCTTCTGAGGTGATGGGAGTAGAGAAGCATCCAGAAAGAATGAAGAAATGGAGCTGTGAATGTGAGCTCTGAAGACAATCACCAAAACCAGTAGCCAGGGCTCTTAAATGCTGCTGTGGGATGGTGTGAATACATGTTGCTACCGCTGGTTAATAAAGAAGCCGTTATGGCCTATGACAAGGCAGAACAGAGCCAGGTGGGGAATCCAGGCAGAGAAACAGGAGAAGAAGATGGAGTTAGGGGAGATACCCAGTGCTGCCAGGGGAGCAAGATGTACTGGAACACAGGTAATGCCACATGGCAAAACATAGATTAATAGAAATGGGTTGAAGTATGTTGTAAGAGCTAGTTAATGATAAGCCTGAGCCATAGGCCAAACAGTTTGTAATTAATATAGCCTCTGTGTGTTTATTTGGGACTGAATGGCTGTGGGACCAGGCTGAAGGCCCAGGATTGTTGGCATATAAACAGCAGGTGTTTTATTGCAGACTACTAGTATCTCATTTAGTGTTTTCCTTCTGTTTCCCATCGTTTTTCTAGTGACTTCTCCCATCTTAATTTTAACTCCCCCCCTCCTCTAAGCTTTGATTTTATTATTATTTTCTTCTTACACCTTTTCTCCCTTTAATTTTTTCCTTCTGTTGTGTTGGATTGTAACCTAGAGATGAAACATTTTCGGTACATCTCTTATGTGGTGAAAGTGTTACTTTTGCTGAACAGCTGGAGGGCCACATATTGAAATACTAGACAGCTGTGGCTTTTCTGTGCACAAGAGTCTTCACACCAGGAGCCACTTGTTGCAGCTAGTTTTTGGTGTCGGTAGATACAAGGTCCAAATTTAATATGAACAGCAAATCATACTGTACTTCAGACTTGTACTCTTTTTCTTTTTTCTTTTTGTTTTTGTTTTTTGTCTTTTGAGACAGGGTTTCTCTGTGTAGCTTTGTGCCTTTCCTGGAACTCACTCTGTAGCCCAAGTTGGCCTCAAACTCACAGAGATCCACCTGCCTCTGCCTCCTGAGTGCTGGGATTAAAGGCGTGTGCCACCACCGTCCGGCTTGCACTCTTTGTCAAATGTGCTTTTTTCTTATTTTCATTGCCTCCCCTCCCTTCCTTTTCCTACTGATTGATTATTGTTTTATAAGCCTGACCACTCATTCATTGTCACTTCTGAGCATAGCTGGCCTTGAGAAGTAGATGCTCTTCTATTTTTTTTCCATCCCACCTGCCCATAAGCTCTGTGACATTATTGCTGCTCAGACCTCTTCTCTTCTTGGCTAACACATCATAGTTCTTGGTTTGTGGTAGTAAAGAAAGACTTTGGATGAATGAAGCTGGTGCTTACTTCATGAAAGAGGGCCCCTAAAGAACATTTATTCATGTGGGTTATATCTATCTTGTTCATAGTAGTAGAGCTTAACACTGAATACAATTTTAAACACAAGAATCTTTGGGCACTCACTGAACAATATCTCAGAGGCTCTAACAGTATATGCTTTACACTCCTGAGAAATCAGGACTGGAGAGGTTAATTTTATTTTTCTATTGTTTTGAAGATAAATTGAATCTTACAGATCTCCAAAAGGCACACAAAGGTCCCCAGAACATACTAAAACAATTATTGAAATATTTGATGACGCATGCTTGTGCTGTAAACTCCAGAACTAGTGGAGTAAAGGTAGGAATTTAGGAGAATATTTTTGGCATCAGAAATTTATACTACATGTGAGTCTCCACCTATGCTCTGGATATTCCTGTACAAATGAGTATAGTTAATAAAAAATGATGTAGTTTTTTAATGGCCATTAAAACCTTAGTCTATTGTCTTATAATCTGGAAATTGATGTTACTGGCTTAGTTCTGTGAATTCAGACCCTGATATAATCACTGTAAAGAAAGCACCAAGGTTTTTGGTTATATTTCTCATTATTCGATTAATCAAGTAACATTAGAAGGTTATGTGTCAAGCATAAATCCCTTTTCTGTCTACAAAACCTTAATGAAAAATCCATTCTCTTACAAAAATATAAAGTGAAGATACTATTTAATCTTGGAGTAACTGCATTAGGTAATGTTAGGTAATCACTTCAGTGTGAATTCTGGGTAGCTTTCCTCTCTTGGTGTGAACATCTGACCACCTATCTAAGCATATGTTTCTTTTTTTCAGATAGTTTTGAGATAGCTGCACCCTCAAATGGCCATCTGTATGCAGAACGTGGACAAAATGTCACACTCAGTTGCCAGCTTCAAAGGAAATGGCCAGTGCAAGAAGTCATGTGGGAAAAAGTCCAGCCTCATCAGGTAGACATCTTAGCTTACTGTAACCTATCTCAAAAGACAAAATACACATCAAGGTACCAAAGGAAAACATGGAGCAACTGCAGCAAGGGGAGCATGCAGAGTGTCCTCATTATCCCCAATGCCGTGGCTGCTGACTCTGGATTTTACAGATGCCGCTCTGAGGCCAGCACCGGAGAAAATGAAACCATTGTCATAAAGCTGATCATAACTGATGGTGAGTGACAAGAGATGTTCCAAGTGTCAAAAGCAGAAAAAAAACAAAACAGCAACAAACAAAACAAACCCACTGTGAATTGGTCTTCACACTTTTTATTGGCATACAGATGTTCCTTTAATGGGATTCTGTTATGTGTCAATATTTTTTAATATTTATATTGAAGCATCTAGAGTAGTAGGTTTCTATGTTTCTTTTGAAAGAACTTCAGTATCATTTATCTTTACCCATACTCCAAAAAAATTTTGCTTAATAGTCATATATATATACTTTCATTGGTTTAATTACAGTGAATATTACTGAATTTTAGGATTTGGTATTTATCTAGTTAACGCCTAGATGATATATTTATTAATGAAAATATTTCATTTTACTTTTTTATAGTGTGTGTGTGTGTGTGTGTGTGTGTATGTACAAATGTGTCTGCATCTGTGTATACACATGCAAAGGTGAATAATTGAAATCTGGAGACTTCCTCTATTGCTTTCTACCATTTCTTTTATTTTCTTTCTTTCTTTCTTTCTTTCTTTCTTTCTTTCTTTCTTTCTTTCTTTCTTTCTTTCTTTCTTTCTTTCTCTCTCTCTCTCTCTCTCCTTCCTTCCTTCCTTCCTTCCTTCCTTCCTTCCTTCCTTCCTTCCTTCCTTCCTTCCTTCCTTCTTTCTTTTTCTTTCTTTTCGAGACAGGGTCTCTCACCGGACCCAAAGCTCACAGTTCTGACTAGCCCAGCTGGGTGGTTTGCCTGGAATATATCTGTTTCGGCCTCAGCCCTTGCTGGGGTAACAGGCACACACTGTCATACCCAGCATTGTTGTGGGTGCTGGGAATCCTTGCACTTCTGTGGCAACTGCTTTATTCGCTGAGTCATTTCCCAAGCCAAACATTCCACTATTTTGTTTTCTTACTTGCTACATTTATGAACTAAAGCATGCACACACATGTGCATGCATTTGCACGAAGACACACACAGACACACACACACACACACACACACACACACACACACACACACGGTATTATCAGCCTGTATCTTCATTATCTAACTCCTCACTATGGATTTGAGGGAGATGCCTGGATATTGCTATCCCCAGAAGTAACAGAATGCTGCTACAAAAGTCTCTAAGGCTTGGGAGGACTGCACTTCCAGATACTTGGCAGTGTGTCATTACCAGTTTGCTGGATGAGAGCCTGTATCCTTCAGGAGCAGAAGACTGGCCTGGAGGTTTACAAAGCTGGCCTTCAGGCCCTCTGGACAGTTCTCTTCTGTGAGACTACATTCCTTTCTGTATTCAGTTTGTCTCCTTTGTCATAAGGAAGTTTAAATTGTGTAAACAGGGCAATCAGAACCGCATCTACTCCTAGGAGAGCAAGAACAAAGATTTCTCCATCTATAGAAGTGAAAATACAAAGGCCAACGCTAAGGTGTGTATAGAGGTCTTTACTACCACCAAGTAGGGAGGCAGTTGTAGGTTTTTCTGGTTCTGCCTCTGGCAACTAACTCTCTCAGTGCCTGGGAACAAAGTACAATTTTTACCAGTAATAAAGACTTTATTTCACTTTACTGTCTCTCTCTTTTTATCCTTTACTTCCTCCTTCCCGCTTTCTTTTATTCCTCTCTGCACTTCTTCCTCCCTCCCTCCTTTCTTTCTTCTCTCTCCTGCTTCCTCCTTCCCCTCCTTCTGCCCCTTCCCTTCCTCTCTCCGTCCATTCTTCTCAACTGCTTTTTCCTTTATTTTTCCCCCTTTGCTTCCATTCTTTCATCTCTCCCTCCTTTCCTTCCTCAGATCTTCCCTGGCTTCCTATCTGTCAACCTTCCCTGCTAACCAGATCTTCTCCCCTCCCCTCCTCTCCCCTCCCCTCCCCTCCACTCCCCTTCCCTCCCTCCCCTCCCCTCCCTTCCCCTCCCCTTCCCTCCCCTCCCCTCCCCTTCCCTCCCCTCCCCTCTCCTCCCCTTCCCTCCCTTCGTTATTGCTGTCTTCTGTAGTTGCAGTGAGTTCACCTACCTTGGCAGTGGTTAAATATTTATAAGCAGTTCTTTCAGCCTGCAGTTGCCCCTCACAGTTTCTGCTCATATTGCAAACTGGTCTTTCCTTCTGCCTTGGAATAAATAAGGGAAGATTTGTGTAACAGCAGCCTCTGTCCCTGCTGCCACTGTTGCTATGTGTAAAGAGGATGTTAGTTACTGGAGAGCAGCAGATTTTCATGTATTAGATATGATCATGAGCTGAAGGACAAATAGACATTGGATTTAAAACCATATCAAAGAATGGTTGATTGAAAAAATATATGGTGGCATGGGGAGGGGAGAAAAGTTAACAGCATAGTGAAAAAACAAACAAACAAACAAACAAAACACGGCAAGAAAATATTCTAAACAGAAATGTCCAAGAGCCATTTTCAACCACATATGAAAAGTCTTACCTAGTAAATGCTGAGAAAATGATTATAAACTTCTTAGTCATAGAGCAAGCAAGGGGATTGGGTTTTAGGAAGTGGTGGTGTTTAACTTTTACAAAGAGAAAATGTCCTTCATATGCACAACATTTTTCACAAAATGATTTCTCTGTGTATAAATTATAAACAATGTCAAAAATCAGCCACCAGATGGAAGTGACAGTGTAATAACAGGTATTGTTAGTGTCCACAAGCCTTGAACAGATGCAAAATAGTTTTTGACATCTAATTGACAGATTAAAAGAATAACAACTGGATTTTATATCCATTAGCAAAAATTATAATTGATGGAAGATGACAACCATTGGTTGTATGTTTTGATTTAATTCTTTTTTTCAATTATTGTAAGTAAAGATAAAATCTAAAGCTACCAGACAGAAAGCAAGGAGGATGATTTGTGTTTCCTCTGGTGTGATTTTATTATCTCAAGTCCTGAGGCTATTTGGTCAAAAATCAATGTAGAGATTAAAGCTGAGAGATAGGTATAAGGTGTGAGGCAGATTTAATTCATCGTAACTGTCAGGGTAAAGGTGATTTTGACACATGTTTTATAAACTGCTACATAGTCTTCTTCTCTTGGCTCCTATCCATTTCTTTTACAAGACATGATATTGTATGCATCCAAATGAGTTTTTAAGGGGCCTTAAATGTATACACACACACACACACACACACACACACACACACACACATACACACACACGCACACACACACCCCTGTGAGTTTTCCACGGACTTCTGCCTGCTTACATTGATTTCACACAAGAATCAATTAAAGGCCACCCAAGAAATTTTAATCAACAATTGTCTAATAACTGGAAATATATATAGTGTGTGTCTTGATATATTTTAAATAAAGGACGAAGGTGGCAGAAGCATGAATTATTTGCCATTGAATTTATTTGCAAAAAAGAAATGAAGCTTTTTGCTGTTTGTGTGTACTCTTGGCTTTAGAAGCAGTAAGAAACAGTTACAGATTGAAATTACTGATTTGAACCTAACCACAGAGGCCAATGACAGGATGAAATGTATACTTATAGCCAAGGACTATAATTATTTGTGTTCTTTAATGTCCTTCAGATTTTAATTAGTCACAAGAAAATATTTCAGGTCCCAAGGAAAAATTGTGAGATCCTTTTAATGTTAACTAAATGAGGTATAGACAATTATTATTTAAACTGCACTTGCTAACATAAAAAGAATGAGAATAAAATAAATGACATCAACTCATTCAGGAAATTCAGAGACAAGACTGGAAGGAACTGTTCGCCAATGGTTGGTGGGCTTGCTGTAGTCCTTGTCCAATCATCTTTAATGAGTTCCTTTGATTGAAACAAGTGTCATAGGAGGCAATATTGATAACTAGAGCTGAGGAGTCATGGCAAAATAGGCTATGCAGGGAAAATTTATACCTGATAGTGGGGGAATGTATGTGGAAGATTATAATCAGATGACTAAATTGACCCAGACAGTCTGGGCTGTGACTTAGTATAGCGCGAGGTAGGTTAAATGAAATGGCACATTGGTATGATTATGGATCTTCTGTCATAGTCAAGGAAAGCCACTACTAGCTTCCATGCAAAGATGGTGGAATATAATTCTGAAAAAAATAGGGTGTTCATAATTTTCAGTGTATAAGTCTTTCAACTCTGCTTACATTTATTTCCATCTTCATTTCTCCTTTTTCTCTTATGAATGATATTATTTTCTTAATTTTTTGTATCATGCTGTATAGAGAAACATGGATGATCTTCTTATATTGATTTTATACATGCAACTTAAAAATACATTAATTAATTCCAGCAGTTGAGGGATATTTGTGTGTGTGGTTAAGCGCAGTCCTTAGGGTTTTATGTATGTGTGATAATGTCATCTGTTTTTTTCCTTTTTTTGACTGTATCTCTCACATCTACTTTCTATGGTGAGGGTTTCCAGGATTATCTTGATTGCAGTGGTGAGAGTGGCATACTTGTTCTTGAAGGAAAAGTTTTCAGTTCTTCATTGTTGAGTCTGATGTTATCTATGGCTTTTCATTTATAGTCTTTATTATTGAGAGTTTCATATATGGCCATTATTGCTGAGAGATTTTTGTAAAGCATGATAAGATGTTAACTTATATCAAATACCTTTTCTAATTCTATTGATATGTTCATGTGGTCTTTTATATATATATATATACATATATATATATATATATATATATATATATATATATACATTTTATGATAATGTGCCATATTGATTGATTTCATGCATTAAATATTCTTGTATCCCATTTGATTGTGGTATACAATCCTTTTATGTTCTATATTAATTATATAATTAAATTTGCTAGTATTTTACTGAAATTTTTCATCTATCTCCATCTATATTAGAGACATTGGCCTGTAATTGTCTTCCTCTGTGGCTTGCTTGTTTTGGTATTAGAGCAATTCTTTTCTCATGAGTTTGGAAGTATCCCTCACATATTCAGAGAGCTGAAGAAGGGTTGGTATTAATCCTACTTTGGATGTTTCATTTAATTTTTCTATGAAACCATCTTCTGGGATTAGTGATGGGTCACATGTTCCAAATGGACACTAATGTGGCCTAGACAAGAAGAGAGGAATATGGCACAGAATCTCAGTTTCTGACTGTAGCCCCCTTGGCATAGCCCCACATTCTATTCTGTTTTCTCCTCTCCCTGGACACCATCTTTAACCATTTACTTTCATTCTCATAGAGTCTAGTCAGCTCTCTCTGTCTTTATGCTGCATCTACATTAGCCCAAGTTCCTTTCATATCTTTGAACCTTGTACATTTTCTGTCTCAAACTTTCATAATTTAAAATAAGTAAAATTAAGTGATATAGTAACTGCATTTCTTTGTGTGGTCCAGATTCTTGACATATAATCTTGTCATCTTTGGTTGTCGTTTTCATTAAAAGAGAAAGAAATCAACTCCATTGAAAGTTTGTGAGTATATTAAGTATATATGTTTACTTATCTAATTCTTTCTTTCTAAAATAATGTTTGCTACAAATAAATAATATTTTTGTTAATTATTGAATATACATATTTAGCTAAAAAGGAAAGTTAAATATTTTAAATGTATTCACTTTATGAAATATCTATAAAATAAACTTATTTTGGGATAGTAGAAATATGAAAAATTATTTTTAATCTATGGTGTACACAAATAACATTTATAATAAATGCTTTATAGTTAGGAAATTATTACATTAATTTAGGTATTATTATTGAAAGTTATCAAACTATCCTTTTAGGATATGCACAGGAACATTTATTGACCTTGACATTTACTGTATTAGCATTTACATCTTGGGATAATATCCACATAAGTTTTACATTTTCTTCACAGCTTATTTAAAGACTCTTTTCATATGTCATAGTCCACATTTGAAGTTTAGAAATCATTGATCAAAGAAATGGAACTTTTGAAAACCAAGTGTAATTTTGCAGAAGAAATTTCTGTGAACTTTTGTTTGTGTATGCAACTGACACAAAGATCAATTTCCTTTTTAAACTCCTTCATTTTTCCCTTTAAAACATAAATACTGTACAATTTTGTCTTCTTTGTCAAAAATCAGGTGGTCATAGGTGTGTGGATTAATGTCAGAGTCTTCAATTTGATTCCATTAATCCACATGTCTGTTTTTATGCCAATACTAAGCTTTTTTTTTATTATTATAGCTCTAGAGTAGAGCTTGAAATTAGGGATAGTGATGCCTCTGGAAGTTCTTTAATTGTACATGATTGTTTTGGCTATCCTGGGTTTTTTATTTTTCTATATGAAGTTGAGTATTGTTCTTTCAAGGTCTGTGAAGAATTGTGTTGGGATTTTGATGGGGATTATCTTGAATCTGTAGATTGCTTTTGGTAAGATTGCCATTTTTTTTTTTTTTACTATGTTGATCCTATGCTATCCAAGAGCATAGAAGATCTGTCCACTTTTTGATATCTTCTTCAATTTCTTTCTTCAAAGCCTTAAAGTTCTTGTTATACAGGTCTGGTTAGAGTTATCTCAAGATATTTTTATTTGTGGCTATTGTAAAGGGTGATGTTTCTCTGATTTCTTTCTCAGCCTGTTTATCATTTGTATGTATATAGGAGGGCTACTGATTTTTCTGAGTTAATCTTGTATCCTGTCACATTACTGAAGGAGTTTATCAGCTATAGGAGTTCCCTGGTAGAATTTTTTGGAGTCACTTATGTAGACTATCATATGGTCTTCAAAGAGCAAAAGTTTGACTTCTTCCTTTCCAGCTTGTACCCCCTTGATCTCCTTTTGTTGTCTTATTGTTCTAGTTAGAACTTCTAGTACTGTATTGAATAGATATGGGGAGAATGGACAGCCTTGTCTTGTTCCTGATTTTAGTGGAATCGCTTTGAGTTTTCCTCCATTTAATTTGATGTTGGCTGTCAGCTTGCTTTAAATTGACTTTATTATGTTTAGGTATGTTCCTTATATCCCTGATCTCTGCAAGTCCTTTATCATGAAGAGTGTTGGATTTGGTCAAAGGCTTTTTCATCATCTAGTGAGATCATCATGTGTTTTTTGTTTTTTTCTTCCAGTTTGTTTATCTAGTGGATTACATTGACAGATTTTCATATGAACCATCCTTGCATCTCTGGGATGAGGCCTATTTGATCATGGTGGATGATTTTTTTTGATGGATTCCATTTGCCAGTATTTTATCAAGTATTTTTGCATCAATGTTCATGAGGGAGATTGTTCTGTAATTCTCTTTCTTTGTTTTGTCTTTGTGTGGTTTGGGAATCAGGATAACTGTAGCCTCATGAAAAGTTTGGCAATGTTCCTTCTGTTTCTGTTTTGTGGAACAATTTGAAGAGTATTGGTATTAATTCTTTTGAAATTCTGGTAGAATTCTGCATTGAAACCATCTGACCCTGGACTTTATTTGGTTGGGAGACTTTTAATGATTGCTTGTATTTCTTTGGAGGTTATAGGTCTATTTAAGTTGTTTATCTGGTTTTGATTTAATTTGGGTATGTGGTACCTATCCAGAAAATTGCTCATTTCTTTTTCATTTTCCAATTTTGTGGAGTACAGGTTTTTTAAGTATGTCCTGATGATTATCTGGATTTCCTCAGTGTCTGTTGTTGTGTCCCCCTTTTCATTTCTGGTTTTGTTAATTTGGATATTCTCTCTCTGCTGTTTGGTTAGTTTGGATAAGGGTTTGTCTATCTTGTTGATTTTCTCAAAGAACCAATTCTTGGTTTCATTGATTCTTTGTATTCTCTTGGTTTATATTTCATTGATTTCAGCCCTGAGTTTGATTATTTCCTGTGGTCTACTCCTCCTGGGAGAGTTTGCTTCTTTTTGGTCTAGTGCTTTCATGTGTGCTGTTAAGTCACTAGTGTGAGATTTCTTCAACTTTTTTATGTACACACTTAGTGCTATGAACTTTCCTCTTAGTACTGCTTTGATAGTGTCTCATAAGTTTGGGCATGTTATGCCTTCATTTTCATTGAATTCTAGGAAGTCTTTAATTTCTTTCTTTATTACTTCCTTGACCCACTGGTGATTCAGTTTCCATAAGATTGTAGGCTTTCTGTAATTTGTATTGTTGTTGAATTCTAACTTTAAGCCATGGTGATCCGATAAGATACAGGGGATTATTCCAGTTTTTTTGTATCTCTTGAGATTTCCTTTGTGGCTGATCCCACGTCTGATAGAGGGCTGA